>NW_021319578.1:405356-421416 GCF_001605985.2 Dendrobium catenatum
GTACCGAGCATGTACCGCTCGGTACCGAGCCAGCCGAGCGGTACTGGCTCAGTACCGAGCGTGTACTTGCTCGGTACCGAGCGTGTACTTGCTCGGTATCGAGCATGTACCACTAAGTACCAAGCATGTACTTGTTCGGTACCGAGCATGTACTGAGCAGTACCGAGCATGTACTGAGTAGTACCGAGCATGTACAATCTGATGAAGCGAGACATGAAGCAAATAACAGGAAGAAAGATTGTTACCTATTCGTGAAAAAAGAACCTTCGATTATAAGAAGCTGGAGAAGAAGAAGCGAGACATGAAGCAAATGACGGGAAGATTACGGGAAGCAAGAGAAGAAGAAGAAATAAATCGCTACCTTCGATCGCCTCCAGCTATATTCGAACTCGACCGAACTGTGGTCGTCCAAGTTGGCGGAGTTCGCCTTTCAGTTCTCACCCGAAGCAGAAGCAGGTATGTTACCCTAATACTCGACTCTTATACGACTCTAACCACTCGATCTATATACTTACAAATCGAAGCGGTGCCTCGTTTCGCTTCGAGGCGTTACGAACCGAAGCCTACGCCCCGTGCAAAATAAGCGCACGCTCCGCCGAATCCAACGAGGCGTAAGCCTCAATGCGCAAATGCTTCGCCTCTGCTTAAGTCGCGCCTTAGTGCGTACGCCTCTTCCGCCTTTTTAATAGTTGTTTCAAACATAAGGATAAGCTATGCAAACTCATAATTGATAGTGAAAGTTCCATGAATATCTGATATAGGACTAGGTATGAATTAAATGAATGCGATAACTTGCACGTTTTTGAATAAGAGCAATTAAGAATTACAAAAGTTAGCTACTAAATGATAATAGAAAACTAAAAAGAGGTGGTTTCGCTTAGGCCAAATCACATGCTAAAAGCTAAGATCACTAAAACAATTAAAAGTTCAACGTATGCAAACTAAGTAGATTTCCGATAGCATCCCTAGGTTAACAACGAGATTAGAAAGTCAAGAAAATTAAACTCAAACCCTACGTTTACTAATTGATGACAAATAGCTTTGCATGACTACTTGTGCTTGAATCACAACCTACAAGAGAAGAAGATTAGGAAAGAAATTGAAGAGTACAAGTTCACCCTCGTCGCGGGACGAAAGTGATTTGCCACTGAATGTTGGCAAGCTGCTCTTCGATTACTTCGGACAAGGTGAAGATGATAACGATCCAGATATTCCTCAGCGGAGTTGTCTATTTCTGGGTTGACATCGAAGAACGTTGACCAGATGATGTCAACGTTTCCTTGCTCGTTGTAGACGAAGCCGGAGTCAAGATCAGGATTGGCCATTCATCGATTCCGTAAGGTTGAAGTGTTGGAGATGACGGACTTTGCTTCCCTTAAAGACTCCTCTTGAGAGAAAGAAGTTTCTCTCCAGGATTCAAGTGGAGAAGAGGGAGAGAGGTGGCCGGCCAAGATGAGGGCTTGGGGAAGAGATAGGTTTAGATTTTGGGAGGTAGGATGGAGAGAAATTTGGGAATTTGTTTCCCTATTTGATTCTTAAATTTGGAAAGAATTAAAAGGGAAAAATGGGTGAGAGGAAGGGGAGGCGGGTAGGAGAGAGGGGGAAGCTTTGAATTCTTACCTAAGAGGGAGGGCTTCAAGTTGAAAAGTAGTTCAAGAGGTGGGGACCCAAGGGGGTGCCGGCGGCATAGAGAGAGAGAGAGAGGAAGGAGCTTTGGGAAATAAATCAAACCTTCTTGATTTGGATTATGAAATTAGGAAGGATTTAATTAATTCCTATTTAATTTGAAATTCAAAAGGGGCTGAATTTTTAAAACTTTCCTAAAATAGAATCCTATATTTGGAAAGTTTTAAAATTCAAAATTTCAATGAATAAATAGGGCCCAATGCTTTCCAATTGTGGTTGGGTGAAATATGGAAAGTATTAATGGGGAAATTTGGAATTGGAAGCAAGGGGAAGGGCTAGGGCCGGCGGTTAGGCTAGGGACTTGGGTGAGGGGCGGGCGGCTAGGTGGGGAGGAGGTTAGTTGATTGTGTGGTGGTGTTAGGCCGACGGCTATGGGGAAAAAAGGCGGGTTGGTAGTGGCCGGTGGTGTGGTGGTGATGGGATGAAACCTACGGTGGGGGAGGGGGAGGTTTGGAGAGCCGGCGGTTTGGGGCTAGGTGAACCGTGGGATGGAAGAGGAAGGGAGGAAGAGGAGAAAAGAAAAGGTAAAACCGTAAAACTAACCATGAACCCGGACTCTTCCAAAGTTGGTGGGTGATCCGCTTCCCTCTCCAAGAGATCTCTCTCCAAAACCTCTCAAACTCTCACAAGAACTCAATATGCATAAAATTTTTATAATTCATTCATTAATCTCAAAAGAAACATATGGGTGCTATATATAGCCTCATACAATGAACAGAAAAATAAAAAAATGACTTGGCCCTTAGGGCTTCCACATGACCAACCCTTAAGTATGGGGTAAAAGGAAAAAAAAACAACTAAAACAAATACATATGTGGCCTCAAAAATAGATCGGCGTGATCGTGGCCGTAGATCGGCGACCACGCCTCTGATAAACTTTCCATTCTCTGATGTTCCCATCAATATCTTGTCTAAATTTGTCTCGGTTCGTTTGAATTTGAAGCATGAACATATCCACAACCATGTAAAGTAGTTTAGGTAGATAAAATTGTTATTTATTTTTCTGAGAGTTTTCTAGTTTTGATTCAATTGACTATTTATAATGATAGAATCTAGTGTAATATTTTGCCCATGTACATAGCTTATGTTATTTAAAATAAAGCTTGGCACTATGATTTAGATGTACTCATTTATATATATATATATATATTGATGTGAAACGTACATGCAAATATAAGATAAAGCCCTCAAGTGAGGGTAGAAAAGTAAAAAGAATACTAATAAATCAAATACATAAAATATATCAAAATAAATAGACATGATCGTCGCCGTTGATCTTCGATGTCCTCATCATATATACTCTTGAGAGTAAGTTTTAGCATGTAAAAAAAACTTGTGGTCACATTGAAGTGAAAAAAGCTCCTGCATATTTTAAGTATTACGTTTGAAAAAGAGAGTTGGCAAAGGGTGCGATCTATGCCTTGGTGTTAAACTAATTAAATAGTGCTTGATATTGTTACAAGTTTTGGTTGATTTTAAAAATGTTTATTCTTATGAAGTTCTTAATGATTTATCACGACTGAGGAACATACGATATGCTATTTATATAATATTTGGACCATGTTTGCTTGATTGTAGGATGAATTCAACATAAATGTTGAACTTCAATTATTGGTTGATGTTTTACTTGAGAAGGGATTTGGAGGGAAAGCACTATTCATTATGTTGTAGTTGATTTGTTTGCACGTAAAAAAATGAGTTGGCATATGCATGTACACAGCTGGATCATCAATAAAACAATGATTAAATTTTAATTATAACTCATTTGATCGTATGCTATATATGATGAATGATGATATTATACTTTCCAAGATTTATGTGATGAGTGACTATCATCAAGTGAGAATTAATGGAGGTGATGAGTGGAATATTTTTTCCTTAGATCAAAGATTAAATATATAAATGATTGATGTTTTTTGGATTAAAAATGCACTTAAAACTTTTATGAGGATCATAAATTATGTCTTGTGAGGTTTGATTAGAAAAGTTCTTGTTGTATATTTTGATGACATTTTAACTTATAACAAGACAAAAAATGATTATTTGGTGAAACATAGAAAAGCATTTGATGGTTTACAATTTTAAAAGTTGTATTTAAATCTGAACAATGTAGCTTTGTGACAACATGTGTGACGTTCCTAGGTTTTGATGTATTTGAAGATGGGTTATTTTATTGATCCAAATAAAGGCAAAATGATTAAGAATACCATAGCCTACTAATATATAAGATATTCAAATTTTTTTTTTACTTGGCTTTCTTTTATATGCTATTTATTAATGAGTTTAGTATTGTTATGACTCCATATATAGATTTTTTTTCTTATAGAAAAGGAGAATTCAAATAAACATGTGCTTTTACTGAAATGAAAGATAAATTTACAAATGCACGCGTACTTAAGTTGCTTAATTTTATTAAAATATTTGTGATTTCTTCTGACACATCTAGTGTTGGTATTAGAGAAGCGTAGAGCCAAGTAGGTCATCCTATTGTATTCTTTAGTGAGAAATTGAATGAGCTAAATAAAAATATTGAAACCACGATAGGGAAATTTATGTTATTTGCACAAACTTTTTGTTTTTGGAGTTATTATTTATTTCTTACGGGGTTTGTATTGTACTCTAACCATCAAACTTTTGACTATCTAAGTTGCCATATAGGTTGAGTTTTTACACGATCTTTCTATTGTCTTTAAACGTTGTGTTTGATTTGAAAATAAACTTGTTGATTGTTCAAGTAGAATTAATGCCCTTCATGTATTGGATATAATGTAATTTGTTTTGATCATATAGAAGAAAAGTATGTCATATGCAAAGATTTTGGTGATTTTTGTCATGATTTACAGAATGATCTATATTTTCTTACGAAAATCAATATGATTAAATATGATTATTTATATAAGAATAATCCTCTTTTTATTTTTGACTTGACATTAAGAGATTTTCTGATTTCAGAACTCTTTGATGAGAATAGTGTTGCATATTTTGGGTGAGATAAAACTATTTCCATGACTGAAAATAAGTATTTCTATGTATAAAAATAGAAGTTGCATGAATTGTTTCACACTAAAGGACTTGTCAATCTACTAAAGATAGAAAATAGAATATTGAGTTATGCAAGCCACTATCATTTTCATATAATTATTTTACAAAGTCCGTATGGCTGTTATATTTAGGTTTATCATGGATACTTAAAAAAGCATTATTCTCCTTCTGTGGTGTTAGATCTTTTCTCAAAAATGACACATTTCTGATGTGTCATAAAACTGTCGATGCATCTCAAATTACTTATATTAATGAAGTGGTTAAACTAACATGATTTGTTTAAAATAGTTATTTATAATGAGAATGTAAAATTTATGAGCTTTTCCTTGAAAGTTCTTTGGAACAAAATGAAGATACAACTTAAATTCTCAATTGCGTATAATCTATAAATTCTCAATTTTGAGATGCTACCTTATCATAGCTATTAGAATTCATTTATGATGTACAGCAGGGAAAACTTATTGAAAGTTGATATTCCTCTGCTCATTTTTGTTCTCATTTCTATGATTGTATTATAAAATATTGTCTTGATTCTAACTAAAAGCAGTGTGATTTCTCATCCAAATTAGATATGGCTCCTGAAGCCAATACGGCAGTTCCACCAACCAAGATTTTTCATTCTGCTTCTGAATTCAAGCGATGGGGTAGGAAGTATCCTTTCATTAGATACGGCTTGCCCCTCATTTCACTCACCGTGCTGGGTTCAATCGGACTTTCTCATCTCATACAGGGCAGGTAGGTGTGGAATTCGCATCCTGTGCTTGTCTCTTTGAATTATATCTACCAAGTAAATTTTACTGTTTATATTCATCTCTAATAGTTTCTTAAATGATCTGAGATGTCTGATTAGGTAGAAATTATTCTCTGCGGAGACCGGACGCAGAACGTCGTCCGGAGACCAACCTAAATGCTTCAGCAGTACCGAGCCGCGGTACCGAGCAAGAGGTGACTTGGCATACTCTGGTTGGTCTCCGGACGACGTTTGACGTCCGCACAGAATAATTAATCCTGATTAGCTGTTTGCATTGAGGGTTGTAATTAAGTTCAGTTTGAACGAGCTTTATCTGTATTTGTGTTCTTGTTTGAATTTGATTGTGCGAAATAAGCTTTCTTGATTTGCTCCTTCCGTTTTCAGTTGTTGAAATTTATGTTTTTTTTTTTAAACAAACTGCTTCAATTTCCTAAAATTGCCTCATCTTTTACAGTAAAGAAGTAACAAAAGAGAAGGATGATCTTGAGTGGGATATTATTGAAACAACCAAAGCGTTGACAAGAACAGGCCCTTCAACGGGCTATAATCCAAGGAAAATTTCATTGGAGGAGGAGCTGAAGGTTTTCCTCTTTACTATTTGACCGTTGGCTTTGATTTTCTGGGAAAAAAACACCACCATTTCTAACTCGAATTCTTGCTTTTATCATCTTTGTAGGCTTTGCAGGAGAAGGTTGACATTAACAACTATGAATACAAGAGGATTCCCAGGCCAAATGAGGGCGACTAAAATCGAATGTAATAACCTCTTTTTTATTTATTTTAGGGAGATTTATGCCGTTGCCCGGTCCCAAGTTAGTTTCATATTGGATGTAACAAATAAATATATTTATTTATTTGCATAAACTACTATATTGCTTAAATCCTATCAAAATATGTGCATGATGATGTATTCATTTTAAATAAATTAACATTAGGGATATTTTTCATATGATTTGAAAGTATTATATACATAAATATAATAATTAAGCATAAGAATTTAGTTTTTGCAAGTAATTAAATTTTAATTTTTTTTATTTTCCTAAAATGCTAGTTTTATATAAGATGATCCATCGAACTATCCGGATTAATTTTTCTAAATATTTGCTATTCATTTAGTATTTAAGTGTCTTGATGTTGTCGAAATTATGCCATTTTGACCTCGTTGGATATTCAATTTAATTATAAGTATGCTATAATTGAATATTATTTGATCCTTTATTAATATCTTAAAAATGTTTAATTATACTTTTAAGTGCATAATATAGGCTCATTATATTATTTTTGGTGAAGAGAATTCTATGTCATCATAGTTTATATATAAATTTATTAAAATTGAATTCATATGATTATGTATTTAATTTAAATAATTTTTATCTAAAAAAAATTGAGCTCAATTTAATCTATTTTTGTTGATGCATCAAACTTATTCGTAAGTATTTATTCCTCGTAAATATATAATATGTATCCCATCAAAGTTGTCTATTAGGTTTTGTTTGAGATAATTTTTTTACTGTTTTTTTTAAATAGTTTTTTTGTTATTTTTTATTTTTAGGGTTTAGGAATTGTTTAAGAAATAGAAAGAGAATTATCCTAAGGAAGCATTAGTGATTGATATTCCTCTTTGGCGGCTAATAATCATTGGTCCAAAGCATGAACTTTTCTTTTCGTCAAAGGACAAAGTAGTCTAATAAAGTCTGAATAAAATAATAAATGTGTGTGGACACCTTTGAAATTTTATGTAGGGGTGTCAATTTCGGGTCACGGGTCGGGTTCGAGTCGAACTCGGAATTGACCTGGCACTATTCGGGTTTGGGTCAACCCGACCCGTTTTTGCAAACGGGTCGATTTTTTGGACCTGAACCGGACCCGCTTCGGGTTCGGGTCAACCCGACCCGCTTGGGGTTCGGTCATTCGGCATTTTCTTCACAGGCGACGACTCGCGGGAGACGGCAGCGGCCGCCGGTGGTGCAGGAAAAGCAGGGCAGGCGGCGACGTGACTCAAGGCCTCGGGCTGTCGGGCAGGTGACCACGACGCGACTCCGTCTCGGGCAGGCGACCGCGACGCGACTCCGTCTTGGGCACGCTACTCTCGATCAAGTGGGGCATCCGAGGTAGTTTCCGGGTCATTTCTGGGTCAACCCGAGCCCGACCCAGTTTTGCAAACGGGTCGATTTTCCGGACCTAAACCCAACCTGCTTCGGGTTCAGGTCAACCCAAAACCGAAATTTTCAAGTCGGGTTCGAATCGAATTTTCGGGTCGGGTCCAATATTGACACCCCTAATTTTATCCATCAGAATGCATCCCATGAGTTCTTACTCTTTAATGCTTTTATTTCATTAATAATTAAGCTATTGAGCACATGCTATAATTTCTTTAATATAATGATTGAATGTGATTATAGCCACACACCTTTTAAAGTGAGTCACAATGTCATCTTTTATATTTTGAAAATATGATTAATATTCATGTGATTAAAATTTAGGGGCATTTACATACTTAGCACTTAAAATATATTCATTTATATATTTAACACATAAATTTTATTATTTACTCTTAAAATATTAAAATTTTTAAATAAAAGTAAAAATAACACTCATCATATTTTTGTTGTGATTTCTTCATTTTTCATGATGATATTACTATCACGAAAGTTCATCATATTGCCAAAAAAATAAAAATTACAATTTTTAAAACTAGTATAATCATTTCTACACTATTGATAATAAGATTTATTTTGCCATAATTTTCTTACTATTTTTAAAATAAATTTTTTAGTACAATTTTTTTTTTGAATTATATAATTTTTTACTAAAAAATTATTTTAGAAATCAGTAAGAAAATTATCACAAGAAAAACTTAAATTACCAATGTCATAACTATTAAACTAAATGCACACAATCAACACTATGATGCGTATCATCACTAACTAGAATAATGCATGTCATTGACACTTATGTCAATGTATGTTATCACAGATAGGGGTGCAAACGGTCGAGTCAAGCTCGAGCCATGTGATGTTTGAGTTAAGCTCGACTGTCAAATACCGACCTCCAACTCAAGTCGAGCTCCAAAGACCAGCTCGAGCTTGACTCGTTTAGCTTCACGCGAGCTCCATCCCAAGCTGGCTAGCAGCACGCGAGCTTCGTCGTCCCAAGCAGGCAAGCCGCCTCTAGCAACACGCGAGCTCAGTTGTCAAGCTCAGTCGTTTTGGTTTTCCCGCCCGACTTTCGATTCATCCTTCCTCTCACCCAAACCGAGATTTAGTTTTCTCGCTCTCGCTCGGTCACCTCTGCAAGCTACTCAACGAGTTGACGAGTCGATCGAAGAGCTATTCGACCTCTAGCTCGATATGCCATCAAGATCGAAATCATGTTCAAGCTCGACTTATCTAGCCTGTTACCGAGTCAAATCCGAGCTGACTCGCAAGTCAGGTGGTGGTCCGGTGGAGGTGCGGGCCTCAAGTGGTGGTCCGGCGAAGGCGAGGGCCTCAGGTGGTGGTCTGGCGGAGCAACAACGTCAGGCGGTGGTTCGAAGGAGGTGAGGTCCTCAAGTGGTGGTCTGGCGGAGCAACAGCGTCAGACGATGGTCCAACGGAGGTGAGGGCCTCAAGTGGTGGTCCGACGGAGCAACAGCATCAGGCGGTGGTCTGGCAGAGGTGAGGACCTCAAGTGGTGGTCCGGCGGAGAACCAATGTCAGGCGGTGGTCCGGCGGAGGTGAGAGCCTCAAGTGGTGGTCCGGCAAAGTTCCGACGGTGGTCCGACGAAACTCCGGCGGTGGTCCGACGAAACTCCGGCGGTGGTCGAAGAGGAGCTTCTTCCTTCTCTTCTCTTCTTCTGTTCTTGCTTCCCTCCCCCTCTTAAGAGAAATGAGAGGTCTATTTATAAATTTCCTAAGGTGGCATGACCTGTAAATAGGTGAGAAATCAGAGGTAAATGTGGAGTGGTTCAATGGACGGACGATATTGAATCCCTTGATAATAGATCGTTCGTTAGATATTGAAGGTCTTAATGTTGTTGGAATTCAGCGATCTTGGGCTCGTTGGATTCGTCTCGTCGAGCTGCTCGATTCAACTATAAGCTTGTTATGTTTGGAAACCGTTTGGTAATCCAAATTGTGGTTTGAACCTTACAACAGCGCTTCGGGTCCTTGATTTGGACCCGTTTGGGATTGGATTGGGTTGAATTTGGTGTCGTTGGGTTCGTATTTTCGAGACGCTCAGTTCGACTATAAATTTGCTGAAATTGGAGTTGATATGGTCTCCGAATTAATTTTGGAAGTTTCCAACTTGATTTTGCATCGAAATCCGTGCCCGATCAAGATAATTTTTGGTGGACGTATCAACCATTAAACTAAATGCACACAATCAACACTATGTGCGTATCATCACCAACTAGAATTATTGCGGGCTAGAAAATACGCGGCGATAGAGATTTAATTTTGCTTCTTAACGTTGTACGAATAACTAGCTCACACACAGAGAACACAATATTTTTTACGTGGAAAACCCTTGAAAGGGGAAAAACCACGAGGCCTAGCCCAGTTGAAAATGATTCCACTAGACTTTGAATCGGTTACAAAGGACTGAATCTCCTCTAAGGGCGATCAGATTTACAATTAGTAATTATTCAATCGGAGTCAGGTGTTAGACCAATGTCACTTGGAAGTTCGGGTGTTGACAGTTTGGCCTTGAGCAGAACAAAGGGCCTTCAGCAGAACGTCGGGTCTTAAACAGGATGTTGGGTCTTCAGCAGGACGTCGGGTCTGAACGTCAGGCCTTAAGCAGAACGACGGGTCTGAGCGTCGGGCCTTAAGCAGAGCGTCGGGTTTGAACGTCGGGCTTGAACGTCAGGCCTTAAGCATAACGTCGGGTCTGAGCGCCAGGCCTTAAGCAGAGTGTCGGGTCTGAACGTCGGGCCTTAAGCAGAGCGTAGGGTCTGAGCGTCGGGCCTTAACAAGAGCGTCGGGTCTGAACGTCGGACCTTAAGTAAAACGTCGGGCCTTAAGACGGTGGTGCAATGAAACTCCGGCGGCGGTCCGGCGAAGCTCCTGCGGTGGTCCGGCGGTGGTCCGACGAGGCTCCTGCGGTGGTCTGGCAGTGGTCCGGCGAGGCTCCTGCAGTGGTCCGGCAGTGGTCGAGGAGCTTCTTCCTTCTCTTCCTTCCCTTCTCTTCTTCTTCTCTCTCTTCACTTGGATCCCCTCTCATGAGAAATGAGGGCTCTATTTATAGATTTTATGGAGTGGCATGGCCTGTAAATAGGCGTGAGATCAAGGACGAATAGGGAGTGATCGAATGGACGGCCGATGCTGAATCCTATGGTCGTGCACTATTCGTTGGATATTTGATGGCCTTAGTGATGTCAGAATTCGGTGATCTTGGGTTCGTTGGATTCGTTTCGTCGAGCCGTTCGATTCGAGTATAAGATCGTTAAAATCTGACATCGTTTGGTAACTCAAACAGTGTTACGAAGTTTCCAACAGCGCTTCGGGTCCTTTATTTGGGCTCATTTGGGATTGGATTGAGTCGAATTTGGTGTCGTTGGATTCGTATTTCCGAGACGCTCAGTTTGACTGTAAGTTTGCTGAAATCGGAGTTGAGATGGTTTCTGAATTAATTTTTAAAGTTTCCAACTCAATTTTGCATCAAGATTCGTGCCCGATCGAGATAATTTTTTGATGATGTATCAAGAATAATGCATGTCATCGACACTTATGTCAATGTATGTTATCACAGATAAGGGTGCAAACGAGTCGACTAAAGCTCGAGCCAGGTGGTGTTTGAGTTGAGCTCGACTTTCAATACCGAGCTCGAACTCAAGTCGAGCTCCAAAGACCAGCTCGAGCTTGACTCGTTTAGCTGCACGTGAGCTCCATCCCGAGCTGGCTAGCAGCATGCGAGCTTCGTCGTCCCAAGAAGGCAAGCCGCCTCTAGCAACACGCAAGCTCCGTTGTCGAGCTTCGTCATTTTGGTTTTCCCACCCGACTTTCGATTCATCCTCCCACCGCCCAAAACGAGATTTAGTTTCCACGCTCGATCACCTCTGCAGGCTGCTCAACGAGTTGATGAGTCAAGTGGAGAGCTGACTTGCAAGTCGGCTTGACTCAGTTGCACCCTTAATCACAGACAAAGTTATGTACATATATGTGGATCACTGTTTATAAGATGGATGAATATTTGTAAATCTGTTTTTACTGAAAAATTTTAGAGCATAATTATTTTATATCCATTATATTTCTTAGATAAACATAAAATAAACGTTAATTAACTCCTCCAATAGTATAATCATTCTCAAAAAAATTATAATAAATTTAAATTTTATTTTAAGCAATAATCTTAACCATTTTTGCTTTGAGAAATTTACAAACAAATGAAGGGTTCTCTGCTCATATTAGGAGAGTGTGAAAGGACGAAGAATTCTTCCCACACTAGGAGAGTATGAAAGAATGAAGATTTTTTTTTTTTTATAATTTTTACTATCGCAAGCTGCTGCACCATCCAGAGATCACCACTAGCAGTTATAGCCATATTCATGGCCGAAAACCGAGATGATCTAAGCCGTCGAATCGCTTCCATCCTCACCATCCTCAACTGTCTCTTGCTCTGCCTAGGCGACACCGGCGGCCCCATCCTCCTCCGCCTCTACTTCCTCCACGGAGGCCGCCGCCAATGGCTCTCCTCCTTTCTCGAAACCGCCGGTTTTCCTCTCCTCCTCATCCCCCTCTCCGTCTCCTACCTCCACCGCCGCCGCTCCAATCCCTCAACCCCTTTCATCCACCTCAACACCCGCCTCCTCATCGCCTCCGCCATCATCGGCATCCTCACAGGCCTCGACGATTACCTTTACGCCTACGGGCTCGATTTCCTCCCCGTCTCCACCGCCATCGTCTTAACCGCAACCCATCTCGGCTTCACTGCTTTCTTCGCTTTTCTGATCGTGCGGCAGAGATTCACACCCTTTTCGATTAATGCGATCGCGTTATTAACGGTGGGCGCCGGCGTGCTTGCCTTGCACGCGAATGGGGATCGGCCGGACGGGGTGAGTGCGGCAGGGTATTGGAAGGGGTTTGTTCTGACGATCGGGGCGGCGGCGTTGTACGGGTTGGTGTTGCCGTTGGTGGAGCTGGCTTATGCGAAGGCGGAGAGAGTCGTCAGTTACACGCTGGTGATCGAGATGCAGTTTGTAATGGGTTTTTTTTCCACGGCGTTCTGCACCATCGGGATGATCGTCAACAAGGATTTCCAGGTGCGTAATCTATAGAAAAAACAAAAAAAAAAATCATATCTTTTTTTTTTAATCGTAATCGGATTCTGGATTTACGACTTGGAATCAGGCGATTGAGGGAGAAGCAGAGAGGTATGGATTGGGAGAGAGAAAGTACTATTTGGTTCTGGTCTGGTGCGCTGTGTTCTGGCAATGTTTCTTCGTGGGAGCGGTGGGGGTTATCTTCTGTGTTAATACTCTGCTCGCCGCCGTCGTCGTCGCCTCCCTTATTCCGGTCATCGAAGTTTTGGGCGTCGTCTTCCTACACGAGAAATTCAGCGGCGAGAAGGCGGTTGCTCTGATACTGTCGCTTTGGGGATTGGCTTCTTATTCCTACGGCGAGTATCGCCAACGGAAGGTTATTCAAATAACTCCAAACATTTTAAACACATTACATTTATTTTAAATTATATTATTTTTACACTACATTTTTTTTTAGCAAACCAAACAACCCCTACTAACAAGTAAATGAGAGCTCAGATATTTAAGAAAAAAAAAAAAAAAACTTTTCTATAATGTGGGTTAGTTTAGAACAATTTTTTTATTGCTTCTTAAATTAATTTTTAAAAAAAATTAAAATTTTTATACTAAAAAATTATTTTGAGAAGTAATAAAAAAAGTAGAATAATATTATTTGGACCAACTAAAATAAAAAAAAATGTTGATATGCGATCAACTGAGATATCAAAAATATATTGGGTATAATTTCCAAGTTTTTAAACTTTATATTGTTAGGCGAAGAAAAGAGATTCAATTTTTTAATGAAGAAGATTAAATTCACTCAACATATTTCATATAAAGTTATCAAGATAGAATTAAATTAAAATAATATCTTAATATATAGAAGGAAAATGATTTTAGAATGTTAATATTAATGGATGACTATATTATATTCGCCTACGTAATATGTATGTTGGGTTGTATCATATCGGTCTCTGTAATATGTATTGAACGTTGTATCATATTTGTATGATGGAGTGCATCTTATCCATATAGATTGTGAATCATAATCATATTTTATAAATGCAACTCGTTTTGATCTGTTAGTCGAGTGTTTTGGCTATCAATCAAGAGATCTTGAGTTTGAAGCTTAATTCTGTATGTGATGTTTGTGTGAATTTGTGTTAATTGATCCAAATATTCCCAAAAACAAAACATATTTTATGAATAATAATTTTAGCATTTTATAAAATTGGAAATATAAAATTAGGTATCTATACATAATTAACTCATATTTTATGTTGCACTCAAAATTCTATTTCTTTAATCTCAATTAGATTACTTTAAAAAATGGTCTAAATTTTAAGATAGTTTATACTACACATTTAATTAGATATATGCTCATATATTTAATTATTTTTTAGCATACATATCTCTTTCTCCTTATTTCTCTTTTAATGAGAGCATTTTAGGATTTTTCAAGACTGAATGGCGAAATTATTAGGTGGAAATAATTGTGTGGACTGGCATCAACATGGAATTATGAGGAATATAATACAACTTAGGGGTGTCAATTTTTTGGCACGACCCGAAACACGACCCGAACCCGACCCGAAAAAATCCGGGTTAGGGTCAACCCGGACCCGAAACGGGTCAGGTTCGGGTTAACCCAGCAACCCGAAATTGACCGGAAAATGACCTGAAATTGACACGAACTCCTATTTGACCCGGAAACCCTAGATTGACCCATTTTTTACCCTATTTTGACACGAAAAATCGAAGATTGACCTGAAAACTAACAATTTTAGGTCAACTTCAGGTCATTCATGTCGGGTCGGGTTGACCTGGACCCGAATCGGGTCGGGTTCGGGTCCGTAAACCTGACCCGTTTTTAAAAACGGGTCAATTCAGGTTGACCTGAATAGTTTCGAGTTTGACCCGAACCCGACCCGTTGACCCGAATTGACACCCCTAATACAACTGGACACCTTTGAAACTTAGACTTGTGTTTGATACAGCTTTAGACCACTATTTTTTCTACTTTTAATACATTTTTATATTAAAAAGTAACTTTATAAAGCAGTGTAAAAGTCATCCCAAACAAAACATTAGAAAAATGTCTCACCACTGATGATGATGATGATAATAATGTGGTTTTACTCATTGTCAACATATGTGTATCTAGTTATGCTCACAGCAGCTCACTCAACAATTATATGGTATCATTTATAGTTGTATCAAACATCAGTGAATTTATGCCAACAATGTATAAAGACAACATCTTTATATTTTCTTATAAAATCGCTTCTAATATGTTCTAAATTTATGCCTAACAAACACAATGATAGTGTATAAATACTAAGGATTTCAAAGGCACAAACTCATTCAGACAAAAATCACGCAGCTCACTTTATTCTGTTTGTTGAGAGTATTGGTTACCGGCTAAGAGGTTTTAAATTCGATACTTGTGTATGTGATGTATGTGTAAATTTGCTTTAATTAATCCAAATGTCCCTAAAAGAAAAAATTCACACAAAATCATGACTTGCAATGAAAGGAAATTGTATGTCTCTATTTTTAATATAAGATTATGACTAAATGCCTAATAAGTATTGTTGCGTCCTGGAATATTCGCGGCGGTAGAGAAATATTTAGTTTAACGTCTTAGCATTGTACGAAGATCCAGCACACAAGCAGATAAGTGAGAGGGTGTAGCATTCATAAGAGACACCAGAGTTTTTACGTGGAAAACCCCTGAAAAGGGGGAAAAACCACGGGGCCTGGCCCAGTTTGAATGAATCCACTAGTATTTGTAGTCGATTACAAATGAGGCCCTTCCTTAGGAGAAGGCCTTGGATTGATGTAGCAAATGTACATCATATAGATTGCATTACATGGTAGGAGTTACATATACAGGTTTGTTTGGCCTGAAGGACCGTAGTCGGCAGGAGACCGTGGTCGGCAGGAGACCGGGGTCAGAAAGACCGTTGTCTGTTGATGGAGGTCGGAAGGACCATAGTAGGCGACGAAGGCCTGAAGGACCGTAGGCAGTAGGAGACTGGGGTCTGAAAGACCGTTGTCTGGTGATGGAGGTCGGACGGACCGTAGTAGGCGATGAAGGCCTGAAGGACCGTAGGCAGTAGGAGACTGGGGTCTGAAAGACAGTCCCAGTGTCACTGAGGTCGGACGGACCGTAGTAGGCGATGAAGGCCTGAAGGACCGTAGGCAGTAGGAGACTGGGGTCTGAAAGACCGTTGTCTGGTGATGGAGGTCGGACGGACCGTAGTAGGCGACAGAGGTCAGAAGGACCGTAGTCGGCAAGAGACAAGGAGTCAGGTGTTAGACCCAGTGTCACTTGGAAGATCGGGTGTTGATGGTCT
>NW_021319578.1:423461-519911 GCF_001605985.2 Dendrobium catenatum
AAAATCAAAACCTTCGGGTCCGACGGAGGAGGGGAATTCCTCAACAACCAATTTCACAATTGCTTCCGCCAGCTCGGTATACATCACCAATACACTTGCCCATACACACCCGCGCAAAATGGCGTCGCCGAGAGGAAACACCGACACATCCTTGAAACAATTCGCACTCTATTAACTGATGCCCACCTCCCACACTTTCTCTGGGTTGAGGCGCTGCTCACGGTCGTGTACTTAATCAACCGGTTACCCACCCTCACGCTCAAAAACATCATTCCGTATCACAGCCTCCACCACAAACCACCTAGCTACAATCATCTGAAAATCTTCGGGTCACTCTGTTATCCTTGGCTTAAACCATACAACAACTCCAAACTCTCTCCTATCTCCACACCATGTATTTTCATCAGGTACTCTTCAGCCTAAAAAGGCTACAGGTGCCTTCATCCCCAAACTGGCAAAGTCTATGTATATCGGCACGTTATATTCAACGAATCAATCTATCCTTACCATCAATCAATGCCTAACAGATCTGCTAACCCCCCATACACCTACACTCCACCACTGCTGCTTGTTCCTACTACAAAACAAACACAACCGCACCATACGATCCTCACCAGCGAACCACCTCCTGTATCCACGGCTCAAATCCAATCTACCTCAGCTCTACCTACCGTAACCGAATCTCCACATATTAATACAACACCACCTATGCCCACCCATCATATGGCCACTCGCTCCAAAACAGGGAACCTCAAACCCAAGAAGATCTTCAATTTGCTGCACACCACCACTCCCTCAGACCCGACCACTTACAATGAGGCCGCCAAACAGAAACACTGGTGTCGCGCCATGTCCGACGAATTCCAAGCGCTTCAATCTCAGGGTACATGGGATCTTGTTCCGCCCAAATCCCACCAAAATGTTCTAGGATGCAAGTGGACATTTCAAACAAAGTTCAACTCAGATGGCACCCCTGCTCGGTACAAAGCCCGCCTCGTCGCCAAAGGCTTCAATCAAGAATATGGGCTTGACTACAACGAAACCTTTAGTCCTGTTGCAAAAATGACGACCATACGGATCCTTCTGACTCTCGCTCTTCATCACGAATGGCCCATACGACAACTGGATGTCTCCAATGCTTTCTTGCACGGCTCGTTAAACCACACAGTGTATATGAAACAACCCATGGGATTCGTGGACAATGCTCATCCCGAATACATCTGTTAGCTCAAGAAGGCCCTCTACGGCCTCAAACAATCTCCCCGAGAATGGTTCTCCACGCTATCAGGACATCTTCACAGCCTGGGCTTTCGGTCCAGCACTCAGATACGTCTCTCCTCATCTACCATCGTAACACAATTGTTATTTACTTTCTCGTTTATGTAGATGACATTATTATCACCGGTAACAACCAACAGGAGATCCAGAAGCTAATCAACAACCTACGCACAAAATTTACAATGAAGGATCTCGGTCTAATATCTCAGTTCCTAGGAATCCAAGTCGTCCACACTACTTACGGATTACACCTCAATCAACAACAATTTGCAAATACGATCCTCTCCCGAGCAGGTATGTCCAACTGTAAACCAGTATCTACACCATTTCAACTCAAAAACTCAAATCAGAAATCCGATTCTAATGCCTTCTCTAATCCTTCTCTGTATCGCCAAATTGCCGGCTCACTACAATATCTCACACTCACGAGAACGGATCTTGCTTTCGCCGTCAACAAATTTTGTCAACACATGCAAAATCCAACAAATATCCACTTTGAAGCAATCAAACGGTTGCTACGCTACATCAAGGGGACCATCCACATCGGTCTCCCTCTCTTCCGAGACAACCCCATTCTCCGATCCTACGTGGACTCTGACTGGGCAGGCGACGAAACCAACAGAAAATCAACTTCCGGATTCTGCAACTACTTGGGCTCTTCACTGATCTCATGGAGCGTCAAGAAACAAACAGCAGTCGCCCGATCCTCGACCGAGGCTGAATACCGGGCCATCGCCTCGGCAGCAACCGAGATAGTTTGGATACGACAGCTACTGCAAGAACTCAAGCACCCGCAGCCAGCAGCAACTCAGCTATTTTGTGACAATACCTCCGCCATCGCACTGGCCAATAACCCCGTCTTTCACGCACGCACAAAACACATAGAAGTGTATTGTCACTACATCCGGAACTGCATCAAAGACAACACTATTCATGTTCATCATATCTCTACTAAGGATCAACTCGCCGACGTGCTCACGAAACCACTACCAACACCTCGGTTCAAGACCTTAATCAACAAGCTAGTTGCTCCATCTGAAGCAACTGCTTGAGGGGGGCTGTTAGCCACGTCATTATCTTGAACTGTTATCAAGAATACACATGGCATCATACTATTGGGTTATATGTATTATCATGTCCTATAAATATAATAGGCTGTAAACACTTAGATGAATGAAATAAATCGTTTCTTCTTATTCTTGCATTTCCTCTGTTCTATTTCCCGCTCATTCCAAGATTTCATGGTATCAGAGCAGGTCCTTACCTGACTCGAATCTTTTTCGCCTTCCTTCTCTCCGGCGAACCACCCATCGATGGCGACATCCTCTTCAACATCCACCGACGCCATCGATACCAGGCGCGACACCGCCAAGCCCTTTGACAAACACACTATACCTACTCAGCTCAAGTTTCTTATGAGCAACATCAAAAGCGTCATCTCCCTAACTCTAACAGCTGAAAATTACCCTCTATGGAGATCTCAAGTCCTCAAGCTATTCAAGGCAAACGGCTTTGAGGGCTTTCTCGACGGATCCTGCGCCTACCCTGCTGCCAACGATCCGCATCTCTCCCTGCATCTATGGACGCTTCTTGATTAAAATCTTGTCGCAGCCCTATATTCCATAATCTCTCCAAGCATTCTTCCCTATGTGCTGTGTCTTGATCATTGCTCAGAAATCTGGGAAATGATCGCCCGTCGTCTACAATCTTCCACTCGTTCTCATACCATACAACTACAAAACGAACTCCACCATCTGTCCATGAAGAACCAGACAATGGCGCAATATTTGCTGTCTATTAAATCTCTGGTAGATGCCATAGCAGCGACGGGCTCACCACTCGATCCCGAAGAAGTCATCTTCTACACCCTTCATGGCCTTCCCTCTCAGTACCAGGCGTTTAAAACCTCCATCAGGACAAATCTGCAACCGCTGAGTCTTGATGATCTCTACACGCTCCTGTGCAGCGAAGAACTCAACATGGCTCAAGAAGTCACCGCTGATCTCTAGAATCTTCAACTCACTGATCCCTCCACTGCTCTCGCTACCTATCGAGGTCGCGGCCGAAGTTGCTACCCCAACAACCGCGGAAGAACTACCTCTTCTGCTCCAGTCTCTCGCACCAAAAATGACAAAAAGACCACCGGCTCCGTCACCTGTCAGATCTGCTTCAAGACCGGGCACTCCGCCATCAAGTGTTGGCACCGGCATGATCCTGCATATACGGAAGAATCACCAAAAATAGCTCTATTCGCGCCCACCGACTCCTCCAACTCAAACGACTGGTTTCTTGATACAGGGGCCACCAGCCATCTCACGTCCGACTCGTCCCAACTGCAAGCTATCCAACCTTGCAACGGACATCATCAGATCACATTAGGAAATGGTAACCAAATCCCCATCCAAAACTCAGGTAAAGGCATACTGCCTACTCCGGCAGGTAATCTCTACCTTCAAAATTTACTTCACGTACCCAATCTTTCATTCAACTTAATTTCTATTCACCGGTTAACTAAAGATAACCAATGCACAGTCAAATTTTCCGCTAACGACTTTCAAATCCAGGACTCGAAGACGGGTCGTTTACTTCTCAAAGGTCCCTGCCATAATGGTCTTTATCCAATTCGCCCCAATACCAGTCCTCACCATCTTGCTCTTTTCTCGGCTCAAGAAGTCTCCAACCTGTGGCATCGACATCTGGGACATCCCGCGGACGCTACCACCATTTACTTACAGAAACACATTCCGTCTCTCCGTAATAGCAAAGTTTCTTTACATTGCAATTCTTGTAGAATGGCCAAATGCCAACGTTTACCTTTTAATAACTCATCTACTTACAGCTTGAAATCGTTTGATCTCATACATTCCGATGTTTGGGGGCCTAGTCCTACCCCATCATCACAAGGTTTCAAATACTACGTTTTATTCATTGATGATCACTCTAAATACTGCTGGGTGTATCCCCTACTTCGCAAATATGATGTTTTTAATAAGTTTATAGAATTTAATACAATGATCATGTAATATCAGTTTTTGCTCCAGGTTCGTCCGGACGAAGTCGGATCGTCCGGGACGATCGGTACAGGTTGTGCAGAAAATCAGTTTTGGTTGAATGATTCGTCGGGACGAAAATTGGATCGTCTGGACGAAAATTCTCCCGTGAACCCTTCGCCAGGGACGATATGTCATTTTTCGTCTGGACGGAATTCCTCTCTTCATGGATCGTCCGGTACGAAGCTCGTTCGTCCGGGACGATCAGTCTGGATATATATAGAAATGAGATATTTTGAAGAGAGAGAAAAAGCTGAGGAGAGAGAAAAACGAAGGAAAAAGTGGAAAAGTTGATTTTCGGACGACGCGGAGCCGTTTTCGCCCGAAGTGGCTGTTGAGGAAATTGCTGTGCTCGAGGTAAGGCACATTCCGCCTTTCTCAATTTTCAGAACCGTCGTGTTTGGCGGTATATTCTGTCCGGATTTCGTTTTCGTTAATGATTTTTGTCCGTATCTGTTGATTGGCTCAGTTTTTACCGCGTAACTTTCTGTATATTGTTGACGTGCCGAGTGTGCACATTTTGGTTATTTTCTGAAGATTTTCGTCCGGGTATTTTTGATTCGACTGTGTTTTTAGTCGACCAGATTTTTCTGTGAAATTGGAATTTATCTGTGCAGTAGAATAAATGTTCTGAAATGTTGATATCTGTATTCTGTGCGAATTCGGTAAATTTTCTTTGCAGGAATTTTTGTGTAAATTCCGTATACTGCCGTTGTGCTGCCCGATTTTTGGGAAATTTTCGAATTGTCCGTATTTCTTCTGAATTGAAATGCTATGTGTATAAGCTATAAAAAGGGAGTTATAAGGGGCCTGAATCCTATGAGATTCAGTTAGTGAAACGGAAAATCTGAAATGAGCTCAAATCTGAAATTCTGAAATCAGTTCTGTTCCGGATCCGATGAATTCTGTTTTGGTGCTATAAGCACATCTGTTTTGGTGCCGTGAGCACAAAGGGAGACATAAGGGGCCTGGATCCTATGAGATTCAGTCAGTGTCTGGGAAGGGAGGCATAAGGGGCCGGAATCCATAGAGATTCCGTCAGTGTCAGGGCATTTAGCTATATGCATCTGTACTATTTTCTGTATCTGTTCTGTTCTGTACGAAATTGTGATTATGATATGATATGATCCGTACGATTCTGATTTCTGATTCTGACTCTGTTGATTTGTTCTGTTCTGATACGATCTGTACGACTCTGATGTGATTTGATACCTGTCCGTAAGTTTTGATTTCCAATTCTGTTCCGATTTCTGATCTGATTTCTGTCCGATGAATTTGGTTCTGTTTTCTGAGAATTTAGATTGGTGGTTTGTTGCTTTGCTGAGCTGTTGAGCTCACCCTTGCTTTCTGGTGGTTTTCAGGTTCTGGGAAGGGCAAGGAAGTTCAGGACTAGGTTTCAGAGTCTGATCAGATTAGGTACTTTTGTACTTTTGATTTTTGTACAGTCATGGCTTTTCTGTTCTGTCTTTCTTTCTGTTGAAAGCCATGTACTGTTCTGTAGATGATTATTTTGAGGAAATGAAAAGATAGATGTTTTGTTCCGCTGCATTTGATGTTTTTAGTAGCTCTGTTGTTCTGTGTGCTTCTGTTGAGTTAAGAATTTGAAAGATCAGTTCAGTAACCTAATCCAAAGCCAGATCCTGCCCTTAAAAATCACAAATTGCCACTTTACATCGACATTTTAATTCATCAGCTATATGTTTAACTATAAATTCTAACCCGTCGATTCTTTAAGCAAACGGCAATAGTAATCGAGCATAGAGCGGCAATGGAAATTCACAGCACCAACAAGCTGATCAGCCACCACCACTCTGCTCCTCCTCCTCCTCCACCCACCCTTACACGCCGCGCCAAACTTCTCCTCACCGTCCTCAACTGCCTCCTCCTCAGCGTCGGCAACTGCAGCGGCCCTATTTTCCTCCGCATCTACTACCTGCACGGCGGCCGCCGCATTTGGCTCACTTCCTTTCTTGAAACCGCCGGATTCCCCCTCCTACTTATCCCCCTCTCAATCTCCTACCTTCACCGCCGCCGTTCCAATCCTTCAACGCCTCTCCTCCACCTCACTCCCCGTCTCCTCCTGGCCTCGTCTGTGCTCGGGGTCATCACCGGCCTCGATGACTTCCTTTACAGTTATGGCCTCAACTTCCTCCCTGTCTCCACCTCCTCCGTCCTCATCGCGTCTCAGCTGGCTTTCACGGCGATCTTCGCTTTCTTAATAGTGAGGCAGAAATTCACCCCCTTTTCGGTCAACGCCGTGGCGTTGTTAACCATTGGCGCCGTCATCCTGGCTCTGCATACGAGCGGTGATCGGCCGGCGGGGGTGACTGCGGCGGGGTATTGGAAAGGGTTTGTTTTGACAATTGGGGCGGCGGCGCTGTACGGTTTGTTTTTGCCGTTGGTGGAGTTGACTTATGACAAGCTGGCTGGAAGGGCGGCGGTGACTTACACTCTGGTCATGGAAATGCAGCTTGTTATTGGATTTTTCGCCACTGGATTCTGCGCCGTCGGGATGATTGTCAACAAGGATTTTCAGGTGAAAGTTATAATCGCCGGTTCTTTTATATTTCAAATTAACTGCGGAGCTCGAGCTCTCAAAATATTTTTAATAAAAATATTCCTCATCACCATTGTTTCTTCTTCACTGACGATTAGAAACTAAACCAGTTTTCCTTCTAGCACAGGCAATCCCAAGAGAAGCAGCCGAGTATGGACTCGGAGAGACAAAGTACTATCTTGTCATCATCGCCGCCGCCATATTCTGGCAATGCTTCTTCCTCGGCGCCATCGGAGTAATCTTCTGCGTCAACACTCTGCTCTCCGGAATCATCATCGCCGTCTTCATCCCTGTTATTGAAGTATTGGCCTTCATCTTCTTGCACGAAAATTTTAGCAGTGAGAAAGGGGTAGCCCTCCTTCTCTCTCTATGGGGTCTTGCTTCCTATTCTTATGGTGAGTATAGACAGGCGCAGGAGAAGAAGAAGGAACTACAACCAGCTCCAGCTCTCAGCACCGTCTAAGACTTCTTTTAGCACAATTTTATTTTAGCTTTCAAGAGATTTTTATACTAAAAATTGCTTTTCAAAAAGTAATAAGGAAGCCGTCCCAAACGAAGCCTCTGCCTTATGTGGCTATTATTGATGAGTGGAAAGAATGATGGCTGATTTAGGGGAGCAATTATTATGTCTAGTACCGAGTTTTAGGTGACGTCGCGCATGGTTATTGATCTTTGAACGCATTCGGTGACCGGACATAATAATTGCTCGATTTATGGATTGTTATGGGTGGGATTTAAGTAATTATAGCTTAAATTCCGTCAAACATTTTGGTAATATAATTTTGCATATCTAAATTGATTTTGCATAGCTAAATTTGTTTATAAAATTACCATAACATACTCATAATAAAGATGAAAATAAAATGTAAATATATGAAAAATATTGGTTAGAAACATATATCTTCGAAATTGTTTGTTAAACTTTTATTATTTAGATATGATTCAAATATTAAAATATGTATTATTTAATTGAATGACTTCTTGTTCATATGAGAAGTTGGGTGGTCAACATTTGAAAACCTCTTTGATGAGATTTTCTTCCTTCTGCCTTATCTCAAAATAATCCTCTCTCTCTTCCACCTCTCCTCAAAAACTAAAATTATTTTATAAACTCTAGATAACTTTGGGCCTTTACAAATAATCTAAAATCTTGGGCTTATTGCTCTTGAATTTCATCTCCATAACAAAACCCCATCACTTCAAAAGCTTGTGCAATTCTCTTTTCATGTTTGTTTGAGTCGTCATATTTAACTAAGATTGATATGACTCCAAAAAAATTATACGCTCTGCATGAATCTCTGATAGGGTTGACGTGTTGATTACTTGTGTGAGTGGAAGAGTTTTTAAGCTTTATTGGTGGCAAAATTAAATGCTGATGAAATTACTTACCACTGCACACTAATATGCTCAATGCTCTCAACTAACGCAGGTGCACGTGCCGACCAAGTAATAAAATGTTATGAGAAGAGTGTCAAGTCAACAAGAAAATAGATGAACCACAATTGACTGTGGTACTACATACTCAAACTACTAAATTTATCCTACACAATGAAATTAAGGGGTAATTACTAAAACTACTGAGAAATTTATGAAATAGTTGAGATAACCAAAGATAAAGATGTTTTGGACTAATGATGGTGAATAAATATATGTTCTCGTAAGCAGACTCATCTACAATAGTTGTGAATCAGATATTATGCACATTTAGATCTCTATCGAGTCTGTAAAAGTGTAAAGAAAAGTTTTATGGTCTCTTTATAGTTATTATCGCTCCATTGATCCTAAAAATCCTAATCATCATATATCTAGGTATGAAAGCATTCTATTTCAATACTCCTAATTGTTCTAAAATTTCTCAGTCGAGATAATTAATGTATCACACTAGATTTTAATTTTATGCATAGCCATTGCACAAATTAAAATAAATTTGAGTGATGTTGAAAATAATAATTCACATTTATATGCTAGAGTCACATTAGGATGTAGACAAACTTTCACATCATGAGTCTAGAAGTAAAAAATTATTTAGCCATATAAATAAGATTTAACAAAATACTTTATATAACTTGCTCAAGAAAGTAGTATAAATATAAAGATGAAGAAAATAGTAGCAAGAATAAAAAATCCTAAACATATACATCATATGGATTCTTCCTGAAGTGATTCTTCCCTTACACATTCACTCTCCACACTCCCTTCCACTCCTAAGTATAGTTTTGTAACTTTTGTTATATAAAAGATGACCAGTCACTCAGTATCATATGGTTCCTTCCACCAAATTTTTTTTAAAAAATTTATTTGTACTTAACATAAATAGACTCAAATGTCGCAGCACTCAACAGGTTGGTGGAACTAGTGCCTCAATGCTTATAAATGTTCTTCGCTGCATTATTTGGCTGACCTAGCGCGATTGTTGAATAATATGGCGTGACACCTGACTGATTCGGCGTGGCATTTCTTTTCTCTAATTGCTCTGCCACGGCGCTGAAAAACGACGAGTGCTATGGTGCTCGCTTATGTCTTCTGTACTACAAGACTTTCGAGGTTGGCGCTTCGGCATTGAATTATTTGCAATTTTCCCGAGACTCTGGTACTGTAATGTTCACTTATGGCGCTGCGGCACTGTTCTGCACTACAATGTTGACCTTTGTTCCGCGGGGGTGCTGAATTAAATGAATTTTCTTTTTAGGCTCCATCACTGCGATGTCCTGATCTAATGCTAGGGCATAGAAGACATTGCGTTGTTGATAATTCTAGCTCTGCGACGCTGATTCTCAACTTTGTAATTTTTTGCTCTTTTTTCCTTAGACATTTCTACTAAACATTAACAAAAACACACATATTTACTGGGATTTAATAGAATAAAAACAACATAAATTTCACTTAAAATTTTTGAGATAATCTTTGAATTGAAATTTTTTGAAATTAAAATAATGATCATCTAAATTTCAAATTTAACATGCTTATATTTGAATCGAATGGCTCGATGATATGAACCGTACAGTTGAGTGTTTTAGATTTGATTCAAATCACTAAAACACTCATCCCAAAAAAGTTTATAAACAGTGCCTCATTTTCCGCATGAGAGACAAAATAAGAAGAGAACTATAGTTCTCTAATATTTTTCAGTTGTCATGATCGACAACCACCACTAGTTATTGACATCAACAATCACCATCATCATCGATGATCACTATCAATAATCGTCACCATCTCCAGAATTTTGCTATTGGATATAGCAAGATTTGTATGAACACCTGCTTTCTATAATCCCTATTGGTGAATCAAGTCCTGATGTAGTGTTAATTATTCATCTTTTTTTCTTTTTTTTTTGGGAAAATTTAGGGCTTAGCCCAATTCATTCCAGCAAATAGAATATAATGGAAAGGCTGACTACTACCACAACCTGCCAGTAGTAGTGAACCAACAAAAAATAACTATCAGCATAAAAAAGCTACCAAAACAAATTTAAAAACCACATAGTAACTATCTGCTTAGCAGTAGTAATACAGAAGAAAAACAGTAAACAAAATTATTACTATCTCCCTACATACAGATAAAATCAGCTGAAAATCATGAAAAACTCCCTGTAGAGACTAACAGACGAGCAGAATCGGGAGAGGACCATCCGAAATTATAGAGCTCCCAATCCATAGCATGCTATGAAAAACTCCCTGTAGAGAATGCAGACGCATATTAATCGTGTGGTGACCATCAGTAATTAAGGAGCTCCCAAGCCATAAAAAACCTGGACTCAGATTTATTGTGTCAGGATTTTGATCAATTATTGCATATTGAATTCCCTGGTTGCCCGTAGGCCTTCCAAGGGAACCAATACAAATTTTTGGGAGTATCATCATTGTCCAGGAGGCTACATACACCAATCTGGGACATTTGCATCGATAGGGCCATAGAATGATTAAAGAAGCTGGCACGATGAACGTCTGCCAACTTACAGCAATTCCATAAGATCCAAAGAA
The DNA here is from genome assembly GCF_001605985.2 of Dendrobium catenatum. Lineage (NCBI taxonomy): Eukaryota > Viridiplantae > Streptophyta > Magnoliopsida > Asparagales > Orchidaceae > Dendrobium > Dendrobium catenatum. The sequence continues at coordinate 434,327 of NW_021319578.1, forward strand.
TTCCCCCATTTATGTATTTTTTCACATAAATTTCTCTTTATTATATGTAACAGAGAAGTGTCACAGTTGATGGCATTACCAAACCTCCTACCATTTCTTTCTCTCCAGATATGATAAATAGCACAACAAATAGTCACATAAAAGTAATTTTTAACCTTCGCATTCCCTTTGTATTGAACTTTTACCCATTCAAAAACCTGCATAATGGTTGGTCTGAAAAGAAAGTGTTTCATTCCAGGAAATAAAGCAGTGAGAATGGTAAAAGTATAAGAGCACTCAAAGAACAGATGAGAGACAGTTTCATTGTGATAATGGCACAGGCTGCAAGTGCCAGGAACATTAATGTTTCTAGTGAAATTATTCATCTATAAATACTTGATTTCTTTTAACCCTCATAAGAGAAATTAAATATCTTATTCTCAAATAATCATCTTCTTCTTCAACTGTGAGGAAGAAAAGATTATTGTATCTTTTGATATAATAGTTTTTCATCTTAGTTAGATCATATGATTTTTTCCTTTTCTGAATTTTCCACGTAAAAAAGTTCTGGTCTTACAACTTTTCTTTGAGCATGTTGATTTTTTGTACAACATAACATATTATTAGAATTTATTCTTTCTATGAGCTCTATTTTTAGCATGCAATAAAACTAACATAATTAAAGTTAACATTGGTAATTCATTAAAATATTCAGGATCTAAATACAAAGGACTAAAAAATTTTGATATTTACATATTTAACATCTAAATTTTACTATTTAAATACTCTAGCACCTAGTAAATATAGTTACCAGCATGGAACTCATCACAGGATCTCACAAGAGAAGACATCAACTAGAGCACTATCGTGTGACCAAAAAGAGTTAGTGAGACCACTGATATTTCACAAGAGAAGGCATTGATGAGAGCCTATGTTACACCGATACGGTTACGGCGACACGAATACGACACGATACGAATACGTGACACGTCAATTCTTAAAAATACAGTATACGAGTACGGCGCAAACACGGCATTATAATTTATAAATCATACATAAAAATTAAGAAAGCAATAAAGCATAATATTTGAAATTACAAAAAAAAAAATGACAACAACATGATTTGTAGCCTTGTAGTTTATAATATCAAAATATAAGTAAGCATTAAATGTCTAGTACAACAACAAAAGCATAAACATAAATTATCTAGCACATGAAGTTTCAACTATTCAATGGAAGGAATGCTATAATTATCTTCTTCATTGGTTTGTTTTTGAACTTCTATATCATCTTCAATAAATATCATAGCTTCTAATTCAGGCTCATCAAGTGAAAGATTAGTAATTTTTAATATTTTCATATCATCAAGAGACTCAAATCCATCTCTGAAATGAGAGAATATTGCTCGCAACCGCGGAAGTAAATACGATACGTTTTTTTTTTTATTTCTTTTTTTTTTTCAATGGACACGCGTATCGGATACGCGTGTCCTTTTGAAATTAAATAGTATTTTAATTGGATATGGCTTTGGCGTATCCGACACGTATCGGTGGAGTATCGGAGGCATATCAGTGTATCGGTGTATCGGATACAGCACGCCTTCATAAATAGGTGTATCGGTTCAACATAGATGAGAGCAATGACATCTAAAAAAAGAAGAATTCTTGAAATTTGCATATTTAAGTTAAATTGGTTCAATGTCCACATTTACTAAATATGAGATTTATCCGGAAAAAAGAAGAAATAAGATTCAATAATTTGTAGGTTTTAAGGTTTCATTTTGTATGTTCGGAGGGATATAGGTTAAAACCAATTTAAATCCCATCCATTACTACAATGCTAAGTTACTCGAATCGATTAACCTAAAGTTTTTTTTTTCTGAAATGGGGATATAATGTATCAAAAAATACGCAGTGAAATAAGGAGTAAATACGCAGCATCCGAACACAATTCTGCGTTCGGATTGCGTACACAATAATTTCTCCTCCAAAGGAGCACTCAGCGGCGTAGCTAATCCTTTGGTGGAATCTAGTGAGACCACCCACCAGCATCGGGTCTACACTTATTTTGCCCTACTGAAGAGACAAGATAATAATAGAAGGATTCAAATTAGAGATTAGGGTTTCAATCGGGCTCCTCCAAAAACCCTAAGCCCTCGGATAGGTATTAAGTTCAATAATTATGCTGGCTAGTAACTCTCACGCTCCAAATTCGAAGCGGGGCGATGCCGATGGGTTCATTTTTCCCCGTTCTACGCCGGCGGTGCCTTTTGGTGGCTCCCGCAAGTCAGTCTTGCCGTGTGATCTCGTTTTCCACAATCGATACTTCTAGATGCTTCTCTTCCCCTGCAGCACCGACGAGCGAACGCGTCGGCTTAGAAATCGCGGATGAGGACCCGTCTTTCACGCCTGCGGGAGCGCCTGACGACTTACGGAGCCGGATCTTTCGACTTCGGTTCCCAAAGAGGAGCGCAACGGTGGTGATCGATAAGTGGATCGCTGAGGGTAGGAAGGCGACGGCGCCGGAGTTACGCAAGATCGCGAGGGACCTCAGGAGGTTGCAGCGGTTTAAGCACGCGCTTGAGGTTAGAATTCTGCCGCCCATTTTTATGGCTTCTTTTGCCCTTATGAAAATGTTTTTGCTTAATTTTATTTTTTTTTTAATTTTTTGCTCAATTTTATTTTAAAACTAAAAAGGCGTCATTTTTTAGTTGGTCCTAGGTTTGGAATTTGCAGATCTTTGAGCGAATGAGGTCTTTTTTTTTTGGAAGCAGTCTGATTGATGTTATTATCATGCGTTTGAATGTAACTATCCTTGCTTTACTTCCGATTGGAATTAGGGTTTATCTGATGTCAAGGATATCTCAATATTTTAGGGCACATTGTAATTGTTTCAATCATACAATACAAAACAAAATTAAAAACATAGTTCCAATCAACAATTCCTAAACCAAAATGTAAATCTACGCTATTCAACCGCACATAAAAGAACTCTTAGCTTCCCAAATTATTCTAGAATAATATTGATCCCAAAGATAGGGGATGTCATCATAATAGGGAATGCTAAATGAAGACAAAGTAAATGAACAACAACTGTAACAAAATGCAGCATAAATCAGAGACTTATTGGGGTCATCAGATAACATTTGCAATGTTGAAATTCTATAGCCCACAAGTATAATATGTCTGCATCCAAGAACTAAACCAGTCTATACCAAGATAAAAGCATTTATGGCCATCTAGAGACAAAATTAGGTGTAACTAGTTAGAATCTTAAACGCCTAGGAGACTAAAATCCTTCTGACAGCTACATCCTGAACGCTAATACTTAACTTCATGGTCATGCGCTAAAAAATATCATCTGGCAAGCTATTTCGCTGAAAATATATCTTGAAATTTCTTCCACAAAATTATCGAACTTTCACCTCATGATGTTGTGCTTTGTATCTTATGGCCTATGCATGAATTAGCCTCCAATGCTGCTGCACCGGAGAAGCCTTCAATCCATTCTGAGGAGGCATCTCCCATAATTTCAAATCTCAAAAGGTATTTACCTTTTTTTGCATCTTTTTTGGGCCCAGCTAAACTTTTTTTTTTTTTAATCATTCTATAATATATCTCATTATTATATTATTCATTATGTTTTTTCAAAATAACACTTTCCTCAATTTCTCTTTTAATAATTTCTTAAAATAGTATTTTCAACTTATCTTGATGCATTCATCTTTAACCTAGATCATATTATTTTTACTTCTAATGTATATAGCTTGATCAAAATCTCTACGTATCTTATCTATGGTCTTGGTATTTTATTGGTATTTTATGAATCCCCTTTTCTCTTTTCTTTTATACCAATTAGTTTATATAAACCATCAAAAGGTGTAACTTCTTCTTTGCGTGATTTCTATCTTTCTTATAAATATTATAAGTCTCAGTTATATTTAGAATTTTCTGAACTTTAAAAGCTCTTTTCTTTTTCCCTTAATTACTTTTGTACCCTCTCATTTCGCTACCTAGTTTTTTCTACTAATGTATGATTTATTTTTAGACTCTTCTAAAACTTCTACAATAATTTTCTTAATAAATTAGTCATCTTATCTTGAATCAAGTTTTGCTTAACTAAAGAGTTCCAATTTACTTCTTAGATATACGTTGATGACTATGTTGCACCGATACACCTATTTATAAAGGCGTGCTGTATCCGATACACCGATACACGGATACGCTTCCGATACTCCACCGATACGTGTCGGATACGCCAAAGACATATCCATTTAAAATACTATTTAATTTCAAATACGCGTGTCCGTTGAAAAACAAAAAGAAATCCGAAAAAAAAGATGTGTCGTATTTACTTACGCGGTTGCGAGCAAGATTCTCTCATTTCCGAGATGGATTTGAGTCTCTTGATGATATGAAAATATTAAAAATTATTAATCTTTCACTTGAGGAGCATGAATTAGAAGCTATGATATTTATTGAAGATGATATGGAAGTTCAAAGACAAACCAATGAAGAAGATAATTATATCATTCCTTCTATTGAATAGTTGAAACTTCATGTGCTAGATAATTTATGTTTATGCTTTTGTTGTTGTACTAGACATTTAATGCTTACTTCTATTTTGATATTATAAGCTACAAGGCTACAAATGATGTTGTTGTCAAAATTTTTTTTTTGTAATTTCAAATATTATGTTTTGATTGCTTTCTTAATTTTTATGTATGATTTATAAATTATAATGCCGTCTCCGCGCCGTACCCATATCTTGTATTTTTAAGAATTGACGTGTCCCGTATCCGTATCGTGTCGTATCTGTGTCGCCGTATCCGTATCGGTGCAACATAGGTTGATGACTACAACTCGATGTTATGTGGCCAAACTCTCCTTTGAAATCATTTAACAATCTTTTGCAAATTTTTTTTTTCATTTCTTCCAAGTAAAAAATTGTCCATTTATAATTTGATGGTTCCACTTCTTCAAATAGTTAAGTTTTTTTTTTTAATAATTTGTATTGACTATTACAAGATCATATGCTATTATGAAATCAAGTTTTTTTTTTTTTTTCCATTGTATTCTTTTGTTCTTTCTATAGCCACCATGAATACCCTCATGGATTATTCTATTTGAATCTGAATATCCTTTCCTTAGCTATATATTGTAGCAGTCCATCCATTTGTTCTAAAAATAAAATTTTTAAACAATCTTTCCATCCAATATGAGTATAAACACTAATCATATTTATAACCAAATTCTAATTATAATTATAATTAAATATCTAAATACTAATGTAAAATTCACAATTCAAAATTTAAATTCCAAATTTAAAATTATAAAAAAAATGCTCGTTATACACAAGCATTTTGTGTTTCTAACGCCAATGAACTTTGGCATTCAAATGCGTGCTGCTAAAACTAGTTAGTGAAGCACTACGAACTGCTTGTGAGGTCTGTAGCTTGGTGTTTTTTATATCTTTGCTTGTGTATTTACTCAAGTCAATATCTGCCATGTGCACTTTGACCGTTTCCTTCATTTCTTTTTTGCACCTTGCTGCATGCTACCATATATCATATTTGCTTGGTAAAGGGACTCAATACTTCGTTTTAATTTGCTTTTTCTATAATTGGAGGGAAAAAAGAGATTATAAAACGGCCAAAACTCATCACACTTGCTCTTAATTTATTATCATTTGTCTTGTTCTATTTTAGTTTGAGTGCATGCACCATGTTAGTACTCTATTCATGTCATAAGCTCGATTGAACATTTGTTTTGAAATAGTTGATGTATGAATGTCAATTTTTTTAAGTTTTGTTTGGGCCAACTTTTTTGTTGCTTCTTAAAGCGGCTTTCTAGTTAACAAATTTTAAATTTTTAACTAAAAAACCGCTTTAAGAAGCCGTCCCAAACGAAGCTTTAGTTTAATGTATTATTGATTTGCTTCTTGAACTGATTCAAGTTTATAGATATCAGAGTGGATGAAAATTCATCAGGAATCTGAGCTTTCAGATAATGACTTTGCAATGCGCATAGACTTGATAACAAAAGTATTTGGGGTTAGTTCCGCAGAAGAATTCTTTGAAGGGCTCCCATCAAGTGCAAAATCCTGTGAAGCTTATACTGCTCTCCTACATGCTTACGCTGGAGCAAAACTCGTAGATAAAGCTGAGAGACTCTTTGAGAAGATCAAGGATTCAAACTTCTCTGTGAGCATTTTGACCTTTAATGAGATGATGACACTATATACATCTATAGGACAGTTGGATAAGGTTCATATTGTTGTTGAAGAATTGAGGAGGAGAAAAGTCTCGCCAGACTTGTTTACATATAACCTATGGATAAGTGCTTGTGCTGCTACTTTTGATATTGAAGGTGTCAGAAAAATACTAGATGAAATGGCCTCAGACTTGAGCTCTGATGATAGCTGGGCAACATACGCAAAACTGGCTGATATATATATCACAGCAAGCCATCTTGTCAGTTCAGACAATTCTCTTGTTGAAAGTGAGAAGAAGATCAGTCAAAGGGAATGGATAACTTACGATTTTCTTATTCTTCTACATGCTGGTCTTGGTAACATTAACAAAATAAATGAAATTTGGAAGGCTTTGCACATGACCTCTCAAAAAATGACAAGCAGAAATTATGTATGTATTCTTTCTTCCTACCTTGTGCTGGGGAAACTGAAAGAAGCTAGCGAAGTTATAGATGAGTGGAAGCAATCAAAGGTTTTAGACTTCGATATATCCGCTTGCAATAGGTTGTTTGATGGATTTGTGAAGGTTGGCTTGGTGGAAGCAGCTGAAACTTTACAAGGATTAATGCGACTGAAGAATTTAGAAGTTCCGGACAGCAATGCCTAGTTAATTTTAAGTTGCAGCTTCTAGAAAAGTGCTTTTTGAGAAACTTTCCAATAGTTCAAAGCATCTGTATTGATGAGATTTCATTAGACTTAGCCAAGTTTTCGTTCTATTAAGTATGAAGATAACCATTACTAAATTTACGTTCCGTTTGGGATGGCTTTCTCGTTGCTTCTTAAAGCAGTTTTCTAGTACAAAAATTTAAATTTTTGTATTAGAAAGCAGCTTTAAGAAGCATCAAGAAAGCCGTCCCAAACGAAGCTTTAATGTAGTTTTTCCTAATGAATGTTTGTGTCTATATTTCTGCCATATGCTGCTATCAATGTGCTCCCTTACATGTGTTTCTTACTTGATCTCCGATCATGAATGTTTCACTTGGAAGTTATTTGCCTAGAAAGACAAAATGGATGGGTCAGCCCTACCTAAGCATTTATCACTGATGCAGATCTTCATGTGGATGGAATCTCGGAGCGGTTTTCAGGCATCGACAGCCGATCAAGCTGCGAAAGTAGATCTAATAATCAAAGTTGATGGCATAGCTAATGCAGAACTACATTTTGAGCAAATATCCCACCGTGCTTCACAGAAGGCTGCAAGTCTACCTCTTCTCCATTTGTATGTGAAGCAAAGAGAATTGGGGAAAGCAGAAGCCCTTTTGGCAAAGATAAACAACATGGGTTTCATTGTGAATCCTCATCCCTTCAATGAGATTATGAAACTTTATGCAGCAACAGGTCAGTTCAAGAAGGTAATTTATGTTGTCCAACACATGAAGCGAAATAAGGTTCCTCTTAATGTACTCTCTTATAACCTCTGGATGAATGCCTGTGGTGAAGTATCTGACATTGCTTCACTGGAGATGACCTATAAGGAGATGATGGTGGACAAAAATGTTCAACCAGGTTGGAGTACATACTGTACTTTAGCCAATATTTATACCAGGTCAGGTCTTGTTGACAAGGCTTTCACTGCCCTTAGGATTGCCGAAAATAAGCTATCTATGACGAAACGACTGGGTTATTCTTTTGTCATGACAAACTATGCTGCTCTGGGTGATAAAGAGGGGGTCTTAAGGCTTTGGGAACTCAGTAAAAGAGTGGGAGGAAAGATCCCTTGCGCCAATTATATGAGTGTCATATCTTGTTTGGTTAAGCTTGGTGAAATTCCAGAGGCTGAAGGGGTCTTCAGGACCTGGGAGTCTCAATGCTGGAAGTATGATATTAGGGTTCCCAATATACTTTTGGCAGCTCACATGAGGAATGGATGCATGGATAAGGTTGAATTGTTACTTTTTCATGCTTTAAAGAAGGGTGCTAATCCAAATTACAAGACTTGGGAGATTCTGATGGAAGGATGGGTGAAGAGCAAGCAGATGGAGAAGGCTGTGGAAGCTATGAAGAAAGGTTTATCCATGCTGAAGCACTGTATTTGGAGACCTAACCCAGAAATTCTGTTGGCCATTGCAGAGCATTATAAGGAGTTTCAGAATGTTGATGATGCTAAGAGGTTTGTGAAGGTTCTTCGACGTTTGCATCTAATGAATCTGCACTTGTACAAATCGTTTGTCAGAATGCACATTGAAGCAAAGAGAATGACCCCAAACATAGTGAAGATGATGGATAGAGATGGAATCGAGCCAGATGAGGAGATCAGGTTATTGATTAAACAGATAGACAGTATTTGTATTGACTAGCCCATGGAACTAAGAAGTTATTTGTATTGACTAGCCCATGCTGTTCATTGTCAATCTTATTGTTGATGATCTCTTGAAGGAATTCTGATCCAGTTGGGGATGAAGATTGGGGATGAAGATATCTTTCCAGGAGCTTAGCTTCTCTTAGTCTATTGGAACTCTTTCACTGCATCAAGTTGCTGAATCCAACACACTGAGATTTAGGGTGGTTGGTGGGCGAGCACGGTTGGGAATCTCCATCTTGAGTTCGAATTCCCTTTACTACGGCCTCGCCTCTTCAATAGAACAAAGCAAGTGTGGACCCAATGCCGGTGGGTGGCCTAGTTAGGTTCTGCCGAGGGATTAGTTACGTCGCCAAGCGTTGTCTTTGGAGTAGCAGCGAGTAGATACTCTCGTTTCTTAAAAAAAGTTACTGAATTCCCAACGGATAGCAAATAAGAACTAACTTGCAGGCACCGTCCAAAACTTAGCTACTTGAATTGTGAAATATGACTAAAAGCTTCATATATGATCAGCACAGCAAACCTTTTGTTTTCAAAACTGTTATGGATCTGAAGGAAGCAGGTTGGAGCAGATTTCCCTACAAGTTTGTTCATTGACAATAGAAATTTCTGCTATGATGGGTCTTAAAATTATTATATTTATTTTAGAACGAGTAATTTAAAAATAATTAATTAAAATTTGTATTAGTTTTATTTTAAACTAAAATTAATAATTTTCAGATTATTCTAATGAAAAATTTGATCAAGTTATTCTTATTTAATTTTTTTCTCAAATTAGTCGCACCAACAAAGGTAGCAATTAGGTTAGGATATTTTAGTTTACTTTAGTATTGATGGATCTTAAAATTCTTGCATATATTTTAAGGTAAGTATAATATAAAATTTAATTCATTATTTATATATTACATTTATTTCAAAATAAATTTAATTATTTTTTATTGTCCGAACTAAGGCTTAGTTTAGGACCTCTTTTTTCTTGCTATTTAAAGTAATTTTTTAGTACAAAAATTTTAATTTTATAATAAAAAAATGTTTTAATAAACGATAAAAAAAGTTGTCTCAAACGAAACCTAAAGTATCTGAATATTAACTCAAATTATTTTCCACCAATAAAACAACCCTTGTGAAAACAGCTGGTAAATTCCTCTAAAATAATCATTCTTTAGTGTATTGCTATTTTCATAAAAATATAAGGGGGTAAATGAATTTTTTTCAAAATTTTCATTATTTTAAAATCAATATAAATTTTTTCTATTAAGTTCGGAAGCAATAAATAATTAGATATGAATTTTACTAAATATTTTATCAGAATGTCTGGTACTCTATCGTTTGCGCTCCTAATTTTGATAAAGAATACAGATCAAGGTCTTCGATGTTATTTTACTAGTGTTTTCTTATGCCAAAGTGTTGTTCTAAGGCTTCATTTGAAACGGCTTTTTAAATGTTTTATAAAATTACATTTTAGTTAAAATAATTTAAAAAGTTATATTAAATGAAGCCTAAAAAAATAGTGTATTAGAGAGGTCTAAAATTATTGACTTTATTTTAAAATAAATGTAATTCAAAATATTTACATTAGTATGCTTATTTTAAAATAAATTCAACTTATATTTATATTTTAAATCGTACTAATAATTTATTTTTAGAAATTTATTTCATAATAATTTAATATAGATTGCATTAGAATTTATTTGAAGACTTAAATTTTTTTTCTATTTCATAAAATAACTTCTTAGTATAAAATTATAAATTTTTATCAAAAAAATTACTTTTAAAAAAATGATCTCAAACAAAATCTTCAAGTGATGTGACCGTTACCATCTACATCATTTCTAAAATATAATAGCTGAAAAATTCCCAAAAAAAATTTTTCCAAACTCTTTGATGTGCTCGTTGCCGCGCTGCTGCCGGGTCAGGTCGGGTCAATCCGGCAACCCGGCCGGGTCGGATCCGGATTGAAATGTCCGACCCGTTTGCAAAAACAGGTCGGATTCGGGTTGACCCGTTTACATCCAAGCCGGGTCAAGTTCGACCCGAACCCGACGGGTTGACCCGAATTGACACCCCTACCAGAGAGACTTATGTAATCAAGGTTTTAGGAATTGGGCTGCACATTTAACCTATTTTAAGAAAAAAAAATTAATTATAAAATTCTACAAGAATGATGTAAACATTATTACAAATAATTAAAATTATTTAAAAGATAATATCTCTAATAATATGATTATATAAATGATTAAATACATATACATCAAGAAAATATACATAATAAGTCAAAAAAAAAAAAATCCACTTCCACATCAAATATTCATTGAAATGTATAATCAAATTAATTCAACTACCAATTTTTATGAGGGGATCCCAATTCCCTGTAAATCCATGATACCAATTCACTGCAAATCATAATTTTTAAACAAATTCATAAACCCTAAATCAGTTCAACTGACCGACTGAATTTGATTTTCATTGAAAAGAATATAATAAAATAAAAATAATTTGATTTTAGCTGTCATATATATAATAAATTAAGATATTTTGAAAGGATTTCATTTAAATTCAATATTTTTCAGCATCACCTTCCTTCTCCATCCTATTTCAATTTGCATGTAATTAACTCATCTAATATATAGTCGATATCCACTTGTAAGTGGTCACCTTCAAGACTTGGGCTTCGACGGATTTTTTACTGTTTTTTAAAATAATTTTTTAATACAAAATTTATACTAAAAAGCTGCTTTAAGAAGCAATAAAAAAACCGTCTCAAACGAAACCTCTTAGACTGACATGTAATAACACTTTGGACTGTACCTCTTCAAATCATTTCTTGAAGATCTTTCTTATCAAACTCTCAAACAAAAGATGAGCTTTAAGCTCAATTTTTTTATAACATGTATCATGAGAATATGGGATGTCATCTTGAACAAATTTTCAACTCATCCTTTCCCTATCTAATAGAACTGCCTTCATTGCTTGATGAATCACCGCCTTTGATTCAAATAATTCTCTTAGTACCATAGATGACCACGGAGATGACCACGGAGATCGACAGCCATGATTGAGAGTCTAACTCTCAAACAAAAGATTAGCTTTAAGCTCAATTTTTTGATAACATGTATCATGGGATGTCATCTTGAACAAATTTTCAACTCATCCTTTCCCTATCTAATAGAACTGCCTTCATTGCTTGATGAATCACTGCCTTTGATTCAAATAATTCTCTTAGCACCATAGAAACAATTTCATCTTTTGATTGTAATCTTTGACCATCAGAATCACTTGTTGTGACATTTTGCTCAACAAAACAATCTAAAAGATCACTATCATCCTCAAAATGTGTGACACCCTTACAAAATTTACTTTGATGTAATAGTGCTACTATTCAATAATTAACTTAACTTGCTCAACTACTTATTATAGTCAACATATATATCAATGTATTGTATACAACATGAACTACTGAGATCAAGCATATTTATAAAACAACAAGCATCAGTATTCAATTTTACAAGTCCAGATAAAGTTTCAGAAGAGAAAACAAGATTACATATGACAATCACATTATAATTTAAGCTTCATTTGAGACGGTTTTTTAATTGTTTCTTAAAACAACTTTATAATAAAAAACTTAAACTTTTGTACTAAAAAGCTGCTTTAAGAAGCAATAAGAAAATCATCCCAAACGAAAACTTTGTTTCTTTGTAACTAATAACATAATCCTCGAAATTCAAAATGTAGTATCTATCAGCCTCAACATTCTCTATTTCCACTCTTTTGCAATGTATATGTAATGAAAAACAAAAACTTTCTCAATTGCTAAAAAAACTGTAACAAAGTAGAATGGTACAACTTAAAATGAAGGTGAAGAAACAAATACTAAGGCTTCGTTTGAGATGGTTTTCTTACTGCTTCTTAAAGCAGCGTTTTAGTACAAAAAATTAAAAATTTTGTACTATAAAGCTGTTTTAAGAAATGGTAAAAAAAGCCGTCCCAAACGAAGCCCAAGACTTGAATATACCACAACGATAAGAAAAAATTGCATAGCAAAAAATCTAAACAAAACCCACAGAAAGAAAAACAGTGAATAAAAAAACTTGTAAAAAGCCACATTCGAATATACAGGCCATGAATGAAAACTACTGCAAGACATTGAATATCCAACCTAGAGTAAAGAAAAATGCTATTTTGAAGTATAGCCATTAACAAAATTGCCTAACAGCCGAGGGTAGTAGATTGCTGCTTTATTTTTTAAGTAAAAGGCCAGTTTATAGGGAGCTCCTAAAGATAAGAGAAACCTACATCACAATTGTCCTATGAATAAAAATGTATGTAGAACCAAAACTATAGCTTTTAACAGGTACGAAAATAAAATACTATTATATAAGATATTAGAGCGCTTTGAAATAAACCATATATAATTGAACAGAGGAAAGCAAACGCAGCTCAAGATCACATTATGAAATTTTCAAGGGTAGGCGGACCGTGTCGAAATCATCATTCATAATCAGATTGTCCAATTATCTGCTCCTTGAGATCTTCAATCATTGAAAATAATTCCTCCCTGTTTTTCTGCAGATAAATCAATAGATACAGTTCAAAAAATTCAAAAAGCTTCAACAGAACAATTTCAAATATTTTACCTTAAAAATGAGATATCGGTAGCTGAACCAGATTGTATAGCCGAGGCCAACCAGTTCCAGAACTTTTGGGAACTATAATTGAGAAAATAAGGTTACAAGTGTAAGCTTGGCCGGAAAATAACCAGCTTTCCAACACTTGAACAAGATTTTGTATTGAAATTTATTGCAATGGACATACCAGAGGAAGAGAATCGATTGCAGTAACAACGGATGAGGAAATCCACAGAGTAAGAAAAGCACCAGCTCCGTAAAACAGGATGTAGTAAGTGTCATTGAATTCCAACTACTCCAAAGAAGTGCGTGCAGATCAATTTATAAACAAAAAACACTGCGCGGCAAGGCATGACATAAATTATATCAATTTAGGCTTCGTTTGGGACGGCTTTCTTACTGCTTCTTAAAGCGGCTTTTTAGTATAAACATTTTAATTTTTGTACTAGAAAGCCGCTTTAAGAAGCAAGAAGAAAGTCGTACCAAACGAAGCCTTAGTCAAGACAATGAAAGCATGCATGATTAACACCATCTAGGGCTAATACTTCGGTTCAGTGAAAGAAGACTGAAAATCAATATGTTTTTGGTTTGCATATAGCTCTAATGAAAATCAACAAGTCAACGAATGATGTGTTAGGGTTGGATCAAACATGAATGAGATGAGCTTAAATTGAAACCAACTATAGCTCAAGATCAAATTGAAATGCAAATGCCTATCAGTATGAAGACATGTTGATATAAACGAAACACCAAAAACACAAAAACTGAAAAAGCAGAAATACTATTACAATAAATGTCTATAGCTTCCGCTAGAAAGGGTTTTTTTTTTTTTTTTTTATTTCATGTCCTAACTCTTCTAAGAGGGTTTATTTATAGCATGATAAGAGAACTTAAAATCTCATTAATGACTTAACAACTCTGGGCTCCGAAAATTCGAACCCGGCCTTCCCTGCTTTGAGGAGAGTTTTAACGAATTAAGTTCCGAGGTAAATTTTCAGAAGACAAATTGGATTTGAAATCAGACACTACCCAGAGATTTCACCCTCATTTTGCGAGGACTTCAAGATCTGAGTTCTGGTTCAAACCTCTATAGTTAATTACCCCTCCCGGCAACGAGAGAGAACTTTCAATTAAGGCTAGTCGTCAATCAGATACGTAGAGATATGTGTATCTAGCATATAATAGCATCATTGGTTTGGTTGTTGAAAATTTAATATTTAAAATCAGAAATTCACCACCTTGCACTTAAGCGGATGGTGGGGGAATGGATGATGAGCCCGATCAAGGTCCTATGATTCCGTCATTCCGGGCCATCGTGGTCCCTGGTCTACTTAGTCAGAGGAGGTAGTCAAGCCAACCTAACAGAAGGATCATTGCCATTAGCCATGGGTTGAGTCGTCCAAGCGTACCTTGTGGAGCAGTACTTGGGAGAAAGAGACCGGATTTTGACAGAATTGAAGGAACATCTACAGAGAGCACAACAAATCATTAACAAGCAGGCGGATAGACACAGGAGATGTGCAATTTAAGATTAGGGCGTGGTTTATTTGAAGATTCGACTTTACAGAAAGAGGATGTTGGCTTGACGAAAGAATGAGAAGCTCTCCCCCGCTACTTTGGGCCCTACGAGGTAATGGAGCGCATTGGCTCAGTAGCATATCACCTACGATTGCCAATGACATCAGCTATCTATCTTGTATTTCATGTATCGCAACTGAGACAAACCATTGGAAACCACACACCCTCGTTTGCGCTACCGACCACACTGTCAAAAGATATTGAAGTGATATTAGAACCATTGGAGGTGAAAGGGGTGCACCAAGGAAACAAGGGGATCAAGGAGGTGCTAATTAAGTGGAAGGATTTACCAGAATATGTGGTGACATAGGAGCTCTACAATACTATTCAGAAACAGTTTCCTTTTTTCCACCTTAAGGACAATGTGACGTTTTGGGGGGGGGAGCATTGATGCAGCTAACAACAACAGTCCAGCTTCCTAGGTGGGGCCCGAGACATCCACCTATAGGAGAAGAGGCTTTGAGAGAAAGCTCTTTGTGAAAGATGTAAGGGGCGTTTATTATTTGATTTAGATTGTTTAGGGGGGGGGAGAGATTATGGAGGGTTAGGGTTTTTATATTATGTTTTGAATTTATGTAGCAGTTTTTATAAGGTGTTTGGGTTCCTTGTAGCTGCTAGGAATTATGGGAGAGACAATTCACCTCTCGAACAATGAATCAACTTGTATCTTGCCATGCTTTGCCTGAAAATTAGTAAAAACAACTCTCTTGGTATTATTTCTGGATCTATTTGGAGTAAGTTGCCGTCTTTTTATATTGTTGTGTGTTGTTTTGATCATCAAGTCCTATCAAGATGTGAAGGAAGAGGACAAAGAAATAAACTTGCAAAGTCAAGCTAATGGTGTTGATCAGGAAATCTATTGCATCAAATTATTAGAGCAGCAAAGCTTGCTGAAGATGAGCTAGATAATCAAAACCATGTACTTGCCTTTACCAAAGTGGAGGCTCTTCAAGAGATTTATATGAACCAGGATAACTATTTGGAAGAGTCTTTCAAAATGAGGAATCTTTTGGATGAATTCAATGAAGACTATGGACTACGCCCACCAACCATTCTTGGTGTACGTAGGCACATTTTTACAGGAAGTATTTCATCTTTGGGATGATTCATGTCAAGCCAAGAAACAAGTTTTATGACAATTGGACAAAAGGGCTATGGCTACTCCACTAAAGGTGTGCTTCCAATACAGGCATGCAGATGTATTTGACATGCTTTTTCACATCATTAGAGGTGGCATATGCAAGGCTTCTTGTGGAATCAAACTAAGGATATCCTTGTAGGATTAAATTTGACATTAAGGCAAGGAAATAGCACTCATCATCCCACCATGAGTATATTCAGATTGGGAAGGATCATGATGTTGGACTCAACCAAATCTCCCTGTTTGAAGTAAAGGTTGCATGTATCAATGCAGAACAATTACTTAGCATAAATATCTATCACTTGGGCCACCAATTTGACTTCTTTCGCATGCTTTCTTACTACTTCACAACTGTAGGGTTCTATGTCAGCTCATTGATGCGAGGAATAATCCTCTGAAGGCTGTTATGGCATCTCAATCTGCCGTCCAGCTTGGTTTATTGATGGCCTTACCCATTGCTATGGAGATTGGGATGAAAAAGGGATTTAGAACAGCATTGGGCAACAAAATCATCATGTAACTTCAATTGTACTAAGTGTTCTTAACATTATTGCTTGGAACACCATTATTTTGGACGGACAATCCTACATGGCAGAGTAAATATAGAGTTACTAGATGAGGATTCGTTGGGCGACACGTAAAGTTTGCAGAGAACTAGATGTACTCTAGAAGTCATTTACAAGGGTCTGGAAATTATGATGTCACCTGCCGTTAATTATTTATCAAATCTATGGATCTGAAACTCCTGATTCAACAACCTTTATGCTTCTCACTACATCCATGTGTTTCCCTATTGTCACCTGATTTTTTGCGCCATTTCTTTTTAACCTTTCTAGCATTAAGTGGAAAAGAATAGTTTGATGACTAGAATGACTGGACCAAGTGGATAAAAAGTGAAGGCATTGGCAAAGATGTTAAACTGTTGAAATATGGTATATTCTCTAGAGTAAAGTAGGAGCATATAATGAAGGATATAGAACTGGATCATGCGCTAAGTGGTTCTCGACAAGAAGCATATTTTGTTGTTAAAACAGATGATCATGAGACAGTTCTATTCCGTAAATCTTGAGGACAATGTGCATTTTTTGGGAGGGATTATTGATATGCTTGGGGGGGGACAAGCATGAGGGGGCTTATTTAGGAAGGTTACTAATCAAAAGAGAGCTGTTTAGAAACGCTCCTAATTAAAGAAAATTATTTAGAAATATTCTTTATTAAGGGAGAAGTTGTTTAGAAAAGTTTCCTAATTGTGTTTATGCTACTTAAGATGTATTTAATTGTTTAGAAAAGATTCCAAAAATATGTTTAATTGTTTAAGAAAGTTTCCTAAATCATATTTAATTATTTAGGAAGGTTTCCTCAATCATGCTTAATTATTTAGGAAGGTTTCCTAAATTATGTTTATGTTGATAAGGAAGGTTCTATTTGTTTAGAAAGGTTTCCTAAATTATGTTTATGCTGATTAGAAAGGTTCTAAAGTTATTGTGTTCTAGGGCTATTTAAGAGAGAGTTGTTTAGGATTATAGATTCATGCTATCAATGAGTTTTGTGGATGTTTGCTGTAGTTCTTTTCTTTGAAGACTTCCTAGCGGCGTCAAAATTGATTGGGAGAGTAGATCTATACCTCTAATTATAGATCATCTATATCTTGTTTTCTCTTATTGAAATTTTAATAAAAAATCAGCCACTGTTTTAATTTTACTGTAGTTTTTATATTATTGTTTGTTGTTTTTGCTTCCAGAGCATAACAATATGACAATATATGGCATGAGGAATTTTTTTTTTTGGTGGATGTGGAGGCTCTTATTCAGCTACCTATTCCAAACCTTTGATCCTTAATTAAGTGTAAGACTCATATTCCAGAAGATATCATCTACTTATACATGCGAGAGGCTTGTTTTTCTAGTATCTTTACCTGCCTCTTTTATTTTTCATATTTCGTCTTTTTCTATATTTGGTGTTAATGATAGAAAGCTAGATTATATTTACTCAGATTTTGTTCCAAGTCTAATTTATGTAGATTCCATGAAGTTTCAATTATTTGGGTGGCCTTTGTGACTCTTATTTCTATTCATTAATTTCTACTATAAGCCATAAGATTTATCTTGATTGATGTACACCTTTCTTATCTTTCATCAAAAGTGAAAAATAGTTGAATTGAATTAATAGTTGGTGTCCTGCAAACTTTAGAATTTTTGTTTCATTGCTTTCAGCATCGAATAATAGATTTATAATAAAAAGTCTGAACCCTAAATCATCCAACTTCATTATGGATATCATGCTCTAGAAAAGGCCTTACAACATAAAATAGAATGTTTGCAACCTTAAAAAAACATCCTATATCATCCTATATTGCAAAAGAAATATGCTTGTTAAACCAAGAGAATAAATATACAATTTCTTGAAAATTTTAAGTTGAATTAGATGTTGTTCTAAGAATTTGGGTAGAAATTGTCATGCCCATGCTTTGTACAAGATGAACATGAGCAATAATTCTATCCAATTCAAAGAAACCTAAAAAATGGCTATCTTTTGATTCAAAAGAAATCTATAAATGAGAACTTCAAGAATAAACGAATATTCCATAGCAAATGAAATATACTCGTAAATCTATAGGGCCATATGTTTCCTTTCAAACCAATCATGAGATCCAATTATACAAAATATGGAAGGTATTAGAAGGGAGTACTAAAATGAATGAAAAATAATGCTATATAAATTGAGTAAAAAACATGGGAAATTAAAATTTATGTTTACCATCAATGAAAGGTTCAAAAACTAGCAACATCATCTATAAGAACAGTACTCAAGTGAGATGATTATTAGAGTTTTTTTTTTTTTTTTTTTTTTTTTTTTTTTTTTTTTTTTGAGAACTGAAATTTGGCCACAGTTGTGGCTACGTTGAAGCTCACCAAAAATTCCAAGAACCTACTAGAAAATATATACCATTATTAAGGGCAAAAAAAAAACAACTTAATCTCAACTGGAAACAAAATTATCACATTGTTTATTATCAGAACATCGGCTATCATCAGTCTGAGATGGGCTAGGGTTTACAAGATTAAAGAGAAACAAAAAAAAAATTAAGGAAATAAATTCTTGTTCCATTCATAAGCATCACTAAATATAAAATTTGACATCAAAGCATCCATCTTAGTTTATCACTTGAATAACTTCTTTGATCAAATTTGCAATAACTTCTAAGCAGACTTAAAATTAAATTGATTAATCTTTAGGTTTTGACAATTTGTCAATCCCCATTAATCTCTGATTTTCATCTTGAAGTGAAGTTTCAACAGCTTCCAGAAAAATTATGCTCGTTAATTTTTTTAATTAAGATCTACTTTATAAATTGCATTTGAGATTGAGGTCACAGATGCAACTTACAGCCAAATATACAATTTTGATGTTTGCAGAAAAAAGAAGCTGCAAGTCATGGTAAATGTGAATGATACATATCGCAGGCAATACCTTACTAATTTAAAACAAATGGAATGCCACATATAAGAATGGAGCCTGCCTAAACAAATGCTATTAGCCATTAGCCATTGTGCAGCACATTAAAGAAATCAGCATCCAAAAATCAACACGCTCATCGAGCATTCCAAGCAGCAAATCGTATTATAGAAATATTAAAGCACATAATTTACACGCAAAAATTAAGACAAATATCGTAACTGCGTAACTCGCGAAGCAAAGCCCCACCATACAAACACCTCACCTTGACATCAAGCTTGCTAAGGAAATCTCCAGCCTCGCCTTGCTCGTCACCATTCGGAGTCTCAACAATTGTTACTGGAGCCTTCTTCGGCTCCGAAGGCTCGTCTAACTTCTCTGACACGATGGTCGAGGTCTCCTCAGAGGCCGTTGCTAGTGGCAAATGCAAACCTGAAACGAAATAGGGTGAGCAGAACTAGTGTAGAAATTAGGGTTTTCGCGCAAATACATTCGTTTGCGTCGCAGCCAAAGAAGAGATAAATCGTCGAAGAAACACCACGACTCACTTTATAATGTATTAGGTACCTGGTTTGGAGTGAAACGATAGGGTTTTGGATGAAGAGAGGGATGGGTGATGGCGAATGATCGGACGGAGACGGAGTCGGGGAAGGGAGAGGATCGCCCTTGGGCGGCAGCATAGTTCCATTTCAAAGCCGAGCGACGGAGAAGAGGCAGATTGAGTGCTCCACCGCTTTGGAATGCTGTATTCATTTATATATATACTACCTTGTTTTTTAAGCTTATGAATTAATACTAATAATTAATTTAGGATTTATTTAGGATAACTTAAAATTTGTGTTAAAATTAAAAAAAAAAAGTAAAAAAATCATCTCAAAAGAATCCTTAATCAAGCTGCCCATTAGGGTTTTAGGTGAGAGCTTTGCCAACCAATCAAATAATTTCAAATTAAAATTTTAGGTATATGATCTATATGAATTTGTCTGGTTTGCCAAATCTAATAATAAAGTCTCCTGTGTCTTTTAATGTGATTTGATAATCTAATAAAAGAATATCTCTCGCACCCACGCTCACTTGCCTGACCCTCGTAGCCTGCGCTTGCATCCTGCTCGCACTCATGGGTTAGCGAGTTGGGTCGGGTCAATTCGAGTTAGGGCGAGCTAAGTCTGGGTCAAAATTTTTGTCCAATTTGTTTAATATGGGCATATTGGAGTTTGAGCAGTTAAAGATGTGTTAGTTTCAAGTTGGAACCGAACATATTCCGAAAATCCAATTTTGACTGCACTAGAACCTAGACTTTTTTCTTCTTCATTATTATGTCAACTAAATAATTTAAAATGTATATGAATAATTCTTTTTTTTCATTATTAACTATAAAACAAATATTTATGATGTGTTTGCATTATATAATATTTATATGTCTTAAGTATGGTTAAATGGCATAAATTTGATTTAAAAAAAAACATGAAGTCAAACTTCTAAAATTTGTAATCAAAATTTAAATTTTTTTGGTGTAAAATCAAATTTGATTCATTTAGCTAATTTTTTAAAACAAAAAAGCATGCCCTCCTTTTTTTTCTCGGCGGCGGCGGCGAGGATGGGCGGAGAAGAGATGAAGCGTCCGCGGCACGTGTAGCTGTCTAAGCTCGCTGAGCAAGCAGAGCTCTTCGAGGAGATGCGGCTATTCGTGGGAGGACATGGTACGGCAAACGCTCGCGTAGATAGTTCACTGTGGAAGAAGAAACCATGGTTGTGTATAAGGAGACGCAGGTTTGCATTGTTTAAGCTTGCAGAGGGAGGAACTAGGGTTTTGCTGTCTGCTCTGAAGTTCTGCTGCTTGATTGAGTTTTTACTTTTTTCAATAGAAAGTTCCCATTTTGAGACACCTTTCTCTTCAATTAGCTTTTATAAGTGCCAAGCCAGGGACAAAACAGTTCTCGCCTAATCCCATTAGTAGTTGTTCTGGACCTTCTGGCGCCGTATGATGCCATCTCAATTTGTTTTCCAGGGAGCTGATTGAAACTTCCAACCCGACTTAAATTTAACTTAAGTCAGGGTGTTGCATATTCAATTCACGTAGTGCTAATCCAGATTCTAAGGTGGTATTGATGCAAGCATTGTCACCTCTGCAACTTGAAAACTGCTATGCTGTTAAGCTTGCAGTTGTCATTGCAGTATCTGAGAGAAACAAGTTTTACAGAGAATGGAAACAGAGAAGAAGCTGTAAGCCTGTAAGAGATGAGTATGCTTTTTCATTACTTGTTTCTATCTTTACAGTGGTATTTATAGACGGCTGAAACCAAGAAACAACTGTACAAGTCAAAACTGAAATAACCGAATTGTCGGCTAAGCTCATGTTAGCTGTTTGTTTTAATTTCCATTTCTTGCTTAGTTGTCAACATACCCCTGCAAACCGATGGCACAGTTGTGACAGTGAGTTTGGTAACAAGATGCTTGAAGCAAGAAATGGATAAAGGTTTGGTAAACAAATCAGCTAGTTGATCTTTTGATGCAATGTGATGAACTTGTATAGATAGGACACAATGGAGAAAAAGGATTCATGTAGCCGACCCCACGTAGTGGGATAAAGGCTTGATGTTGTTGTTGTTGTTGTATCTAATAAAATGACGATCAATCACAATATGTTTGGTACGGTCATAATAAATTGGATTGTTGGTTTAGGCAATTGCTAAAGTTTTGTCAAAATATAGTTGTGTAGGTTGATTTTGAATGCAATCTAGTTCCTTGAGCAGCCTTCTAAGCCATATAATCTCTGTTGTGGCCAAAGCAATAGCTCTGTATTTGGCCTCAGTTGATGATCTTGCTACCATTGAGTGCTTCTTTGCACACCATGAAATGGGAGTAGAACGTAAGAAAATACAATAACCGGCTGTGGATTTTCTGTCTTGAGGATCTCCAGCCCAATCCGAATCTGTGTATGAACTGAGCGTTAATGAATCTGCAGTGATTGATATTCCAATCTGTAGCGATCCATGAATGTAGAGCAAAATTCTTTTGAGAGATTCAAAATTGAATTCAGTCGGTTGATGCATATGCTGGCAGGCTTTATTAACTGCATATGTGATATCTGGCATTGTGAGTGTTAAGTACTGAAGTGCTTCTACCAGCTGTCTATACAGTTTTGGATTTGCAAATGCAGGAGAATCAGATGAAGTAATTGCTTTAGGACTGATAGGAGTAGCAATTACTTTGTTGTTGGACATGCCAGCACGCATTAAAATCTTTTCTGCATAACCTGTTTGATGCAGAACTAGTCCTTCTTTGGTATTTGTTGCTGTAATTCCGAGAAACTGAGTTAGTGAGCCCAAGTTTTCATGTGAAACCGCTGATTCAGTTTCTATAATAGATTAGTTATACACTGAGAATTGTTGCGTGTTAATATGATATCATCAACGTAGATAAGAAGGTACATGACAACACCATTGTTCTTGTAAATCATTAGGGA
Organism: Dendrobium catenatum; assembly: GCF_001605985.2. Taxonomy (NCBI): domain Eukaryota; kingdom Viridiplantae; phylum Streptophyta; class Magnoliopsida; order Asparagales; family Orchidaceae; genus Dendrobium; species Dendrobium catenatum. The sequence goes on from NW_021319578.1 coordinate 457,126, forward strand.
CGAATCCGAGTGGCTTGTAGTAAAGCCTAGACTGTGGAGAAAGCCAGTCAGTGTTTCAAACCATTGCCTCGATGCTTGCTTAAGACTGTATATGGCCTTCTTCAATTTACAAATAAGAGTGGGAAAATTTTCATTTATAAAACCCATTGGATGCTTCATGTATACAGTGTCCGATAAATGACCATGTAGAAAAGCATTTGATACATCTAATTGATGTTTTGGCCATTTATGATGTAATGCAAGAACTAATAGAATACGAACTGTAGCTATCTTGGCAACTGGACTAAATGTTTCCTTGTAGTCCAATCCTAGTTTTTGATGGCAACCGAGTGCAACCAATCTTGCCTTGTAACTAGAGATAGTTCCATCTGAGTAATATTTTGTTTTAAACGACCATTGGCACCCAATCGGAATTTGATTGGAGACAGGTACCAACTCCCATGTACCTTGTGTTTGCAAAGCTTGAAGTTCTTGTGACATAGCCATACGTCAATGCTCATATTTAACAGCTTGTGCATATGTGGTAGGATCATCATTAGTGAGTTTATGAAGAAGATCAAATACTCTTTTTGGTTTAAGGTGGCCTGTTTGTAATCGAGTCTTCATTGGGTGTGCTTGAACCATAATTCTTGTAGTCTGAGTGGTTGGATTTGATATTGGCATAGGAGACCTTGGGATCAGGCTATGGGATAGACTGGGAGTATTTGGCACGGGTCTGATAGATGTGTTGGAAGGTTGTGGTGATATAGGTAAGGACTGTTTGGGTTGAAGTTTTCTGGGAGAATAGGTGCGAACGAGTAACAGCGATGGGATGTTATTTGGGTAGACTGTAGGAGCAGGCAAAGTAGTGATTGTATGAATTTGTTTGAATGGAAACGTTTTCTCATTGAAGATCACATGTCTAGACACATAGACCCGATTGGTGTTGGGATCTAGACATCTATACTCTTTTTTATGTTTGAGCATATCCTATGAACACACATGGAAGTAAGAGTGGTGATAGCTTAGATTTTGCATAGGGTCTCATCCACGGATAGCATATGCATCCAAAGGTTTTCAAGTGTGTGTAGGTGGGACAATTGTTGTACAATTTTTCAAAAGGTGTTTTGTTGTGAAGAGTTGGAGTTGGCAGTCTGTTAATTAGATAGGTGGCCATGTATAATGCTTCAATCCAAAAAATGGAGGGTACATTTGAGTGAATGAGAAGACTTATGACAATTTCTATTATATGTTTGTGCTTCTTTTTGGCAACACCATTTTGAGATGGTGTATGTGGACAAGTGAATTGATGGTTAATGCCATGCTGAATGCAGTATGATTTGAAATTATTATTCAATTACTCTCCACAACCATCGATCCTGATTGTTTGAATGGCTTGGTTAAATTGGCATTTGATGTTTTGATGAAAGTTTATGAATATGGGAGTGACTTCTGACTTTAGAAGTAATGGAAAAACCCAATAATATCTAGTGTAGTCATCAATGAACGACACATAGTATCTATAGCCTTATACAGACGTAGAGGGTGCCGGCCCCCAGAGATCAGAATAAACTAATTGAAATGGTGCAGTAGTATGAGAGATGGAGAAGGCAACATGTGTTACATGTAGAGAGAATAGAAGTACATATATCAGAATATCTGCGAGCTAGAAATTGTAAGGTAGAAGTAGCTGGATGCCCGAGGCGATTATGCCACAGGTTCGGAATAGTTTCAGCTGAAATCAATGCTAGGTGCGAAAACTTGGAAGCGGGATGAATTATGTAGAGCCCATTATGGCATGACCCTTGAAGTAGAAGACGATGAGTCTTCAAATCCTTTATTTGATACCCATTTGAGGAGAAAGATATGATACAATCATTATCAGTGGCTAACTGATGTATTGAAAGAAGATTGAAAGACAAGTTTGGCACAAGATGAATTTTATGAAGAAGAAGATTACCTGTTGGTGTAGGTAAGAGACCACGGCCAGTGTTTTGAATTGGAAGTTTGTGTCCATTGCCAATAACCACTTGAGATGATCCGTTGTATGATTCAGATGTTTTAAATTGAGAAGAGTCTGTTGTGAGGTGTGTTGAAGCCCCACTATCAAGGAACCAGTCTGATTGAGAAGCTGTATCCGTGTTTGATTAAAAAAAATATAGGTGAGTTTTGAAATAGTTTAATTTTATTTGGGAAAGGTTAATTTCTTGAATTATAGTTTTGAAATCGAACATGTTATTAAGAACAATATATTATCTCGGGAGACGAACATATATTCACTAATAGGTTCAAATTCGGAACTTTGAATTTTATTCTGATTATCGTATGCAAACTCAGGAGAGATAATATATGATCTCGAAAGATCAAAATGATGTTCAATCACATGTTTGACTATAATAATTTGTATAAGAAATCATTAATTTCATAATCAAGATCATAATAATATAACGATATATCTTTCCGGAGAAGGAAGATATCGCTTATTATTAATTATTTGAAAATGACGATAATAATTTTTATATTTGATTTTCTCAAAGAGAATTAATTAAAGGTTTTGAAAACTTAATTTTGAAAATCTGGTTTGGGTTTCTAAATCTCCTACGAGCACAAGTCCTTGTAGTTAATTACATCGTAGGGAAACTGAAGTTTCCTACGAATACTCTCGATTAAAATATCGGTACAAATTTTATTTAAGATTTCAAAGATTGATGTCAAAGGAGGTAAATGTTAGAAATTTCAAGTTGGATTTTAATGGCTTGTTGACTAGTTTGACTAGTCAACAAAGTCAAAGCTGATAATATGATATTTAGGTGATGTTTAAATGTCAATGATGTGGATTCTAAAAGGCCTTAGGGATTAGGTCCATTATATGAATGAAAAAAAAAACATATGTGGAAAGTTTTGACCAAATTTTGTTGAGTTGACTTGGTCAACCTAAGGTGACATGACTCATGATAGGTTTAGACATATTTGAGTCATGCATTGGAAATGGTTTGAAGAGTTTTAAAGGTTTGATTGAATCATATGCCTTATCTTGTTCAATTGGGTTAAGTTTGACTCAGCTTGGGTTCAGTTGACCAAGTCAACTAATAACTAGGTCAGGGGTCCCAGCAAGTCTAAATCACTAGGAGAAGTGATTAGAGAATTTTGTATAGGTTTGAAGTTTGAATTGATTGAAGTCTAGATTGATTTCAGATTTAGATTAATCAGATGTCTGGATTGATCTAGGTTCTTGATAGATTCTAGGGTCTGGATTGGTCATAGTGACCTCATATAAAAATGAGATCAACAATCCGGCGATGTAAACAATGCATTGTGAGATCCTGTATCTATATATGTTGGATCGTTTTGATACCAACATCTAATCGTCGAATGACCTATTTTATTACAGATCTGACAGATTATATGGCGATTTGGATTTCTATCTGCTCTGTCTCCCCTACCTGGTTGTTGTGTAGTTCGACAGCCTCTGCTTCCTCGAGAATTATTGTATCTCCCTCGGCCTCGACCTCGAGAGGCAGTGAGAGCCATGGAGTTGTCCGTCAGATTTAAGGATTGGAGATCATGTGTTGCTTCATTCGCTAGGATCTGCTCTTCACTGCACAATAGACTGTAGAGATCGTCTAAGTTCAGTGGTTGCAGATTGGTTCTGATCGCCGTTTTAAATGATTGATATGATGCATGGAGTCCATTTAAAGTATAAAGAATCACATCCTCTGGATCGATGCTACCGCCAGTTGCTATTATGGCATCAACTTTGGATTTCACTTCAAGAAGATACTGTGTCATCATCTTGTTGCCTTTTGAAAGATGATGTAACTCACTCTTCAATTGAATTATCTTAGAATGAGTTCTAGCTTGAAGACGATGCAATAGAGTGATCCATATATCATGGCAGTGTTAGTGTGAGAACATAAGGCAAGATCGATGGTGAGATTACGGAATATAATGCATCGACGAGATTTTAATCGATGAGTATCCAGTTGTCAAATGCTGTTATAGTACCAGTTGCGGACGATCCGTCTGGAGCAGACGATTGTGATGGACATTTGGATGTGCCGTCAAGAAAACCTTTGAACCCATTTGCGATGAAGATTTTCTCCACTTCACAGCTCCAGATTGAGTAATTTTCATATGTCAGCGAGTTTGGAATTAGGTTCTTGATATTACTCATCAAGATCTTGAGTTGTTGAGGTATTGCTGTGGTGGTGATGGACGAATTTGACTCCATCGTCGGCGAGTTGGTAGACGATCCAGCCATGAGAGAAAAAAAAAACTCTAGTCTCTGTTTCAGAGCTCTGATACCATGAAAATTGCTATGCTGTTAAGCTTGCAGTTGTCATTGCAGTATCTGAGAGAAACAAGTTTTAAAGGGAATGGAAACAGAGAAGAAGATGTAAGAGATGAGTAAGCTTTGTCATTACTTGTTTCTATCTTTACAGTGGTATTTATAGACAGGTGAAACCAAGAAACAAACATACAAGTCAACTGAAATAACTGAATTGTCGGCTGAGCTCGTGTTAGCTGTTTGTTTTAATTTCCATTTCTTGCTTAGCTGTCAACACAACTTAGGTTAGGTTTCATGTCCCGACTTTGTATTTCTTCTAGACAAAATTCTCCTTGCAGGATTAGCCATGAAAAGCAAGTGAATTTTTCTTGAATCTTATTTTGTTTCTCCCAAATTATTATGAACAATTAGTGAATAAGCAAGTTTAGACGTTAAATTTATTGTTGGAGTTGGCGTCGGTGGCGACAAAGTTGGCAGGCGCGAAATTTTTGGCAACGACATGCATCAGACTTATAGGCATTGCATTTGTTTACGTTGTTGGCAATAATGAGCATTGATGGTTGATAAACTCTAGTTTGGTGATGATGGTCGAGTGGCTTTAGTCGGATGATAGTGGTGATGATAGGCGGACGACGGTGCCGGGAGATCATAGTCGAACGATAGTGGTCATGAGGTCATAGTGAGGTGATGGTGGTTATGAGATCGTAGCCAGACGATGGTGGTTGGGAGATCATAGCGGATGACGGTTTGTTGGAAGACCATAATCGGACAATGTTGGTTAAGAGATTGTAGTCGAGCGATGATGGTTGGAAGATTGTAGTCGGGCGACGTTGGCCAAGTGATTGCAATCGGATTATGGTGCTCGAGTGGTCATACGATGGTGGCCGAGTGGTGGCAGTTTGATAGCGGTGATCGAGTGGTGATGGCTTAAAAATTGTGGTCAAGATGCTACAGCCCGATGGCGGTGCGATGATTCTACAATGTAGTCGAGGGCTAACAATTAGATTTGGGGCTCTCTCTAATTTCAAGTTAAGGTTCAAGCTAAAATCTCCTTCATATGAAGAATAATTGTCTATTTATAACTTTTTTATAGTGGCATTTTGGAAAACCTAGTTGAAATCCCCAAAATGCTCAATAAGATGTTTCATATTGCTTCCCTTGATTGTAGACTATTCTTTAAATAATTAAGTGCTTTAATGATGTAAAAATTAAGTGATCTTAGGCTTGCTAGATTTGTCTCAGCGAGACTCTCAATTTACATTTAAGCATATAAGATTTGGAGACGTTTGATCCTTAAATTAATATCTAAAAATTTTCAACTACACTTCAAGAGCTTGGTTTTGGCTCATTTGGAGTTGGATCAAACAATTTTTATTGTCGATGGGAACATCTCGTGGAGATGTTTAATTTGACTATAAATTTATTAATATTGAAATTCTGAGCTTCAGATGATCCAGAATGTAATTAAAAAATTTCCAATTTAGAGATTGCATCAAGATCCTGTTTGATCAAACGAATTTTTGGGTTATCTATCAGTAATAGATGGAAAAATATCAAGAAATTGAAATGTTATAAAAAAGCCTGATATTTGAATTAGATGATTACCTCTCTTGAAAGTGTTTTAGATCTCACACATGATTGAGTAGCAAAATTCTGAAATAGATGCTGAAGAAAGTTCCATGCTTCCGCAATAAAAAGTTTATTCTTGTCATAAACATGCATACTGTATCTTTTTATAAATTTAAAATTTATAACAATCGACAAATATTTTGTTAACAATTCTCTAATAAACTACTAACTAATCTATGCCATAGATTAATGTATGCCTACTAAAATATTGAGATGAGGTTTTTATTATAAATTGATTCAATTAATGGAGACAAATAAAAATTCAAATTTTATATTCGCATCAATTCCCCTAGCTACCAGACAAATATACTTCAGAGATAGATTGATGAAAATTCATGGCCCAAAGCTGCAGATTATCAATGGTTGGATGATCCTTTAAGCAGGCTAGAGGTTGATGTGATCTTGAAGGAGTGCTAGTGGGCTAATCTTGAATCAATATTGTAAGAATTGATGCCAGTGCAATTCTTGCAAAACAAAAAAGAAGAATCCATCTTAATCCTAGAGCGTAGTTAAACCATGGTTTAAAATTGCGCAATATGAGGCTCGCCTTGAGGCCCGCCTTTGCGCTATTCCAGTGAAAAGGGCCTTGAGGCTTACGCCTCAAGTTTTTTTTATGAGTCTTGCGCCTCAACTTGGTTGAGGCCCGCCTTAAGGTGTGCATCGCCTCACTGGCGTGAGGCTTACGCCTCACCCGATATATATTAAAACTTACATAAATCTTGAAGTAAAGCCGCAAACAAATCACACTTCGTGTACCTCTAGTCGCAGCAACTTCCTTAACCTCTAAACCGTCGTCATTTTTTAACATATTATTTGAGTATTATATAAAAATTTACTTTTAACGTTTATTTGCACTTAACACACTACCTAATTGTGCATTTTTAAACATGGTGATGACAGTGTTGATGACTTATGAGTTCTTATGTGATATGTCATTGCTATTTATTTTTGGAATTATATGTTAATGAAAAAAATACTGTGATTTGGGAAAGATAGAGTTTGAGTTGAACTATATTTCATATTGTCTTATTATTGGAATATTTTGATTTCACTTCATATATTGTGCATTTTTATGTTTTATATATTATTTACTCATTAGTATATACAAAAATTATCATTTTATGTTTACGCAATTTTTTGATTTTGAGGCTTACGCCTCAAAACGCCTTGAGGCTTACGCCTCGCCTCACAAACGAAAAACACCTCAATACCCAATTACACAATTTTAAACATTGAGTTAAACCATTGACTTCAAAAGTAGTCTTTAGAAATGACATTTTAATGCCTTAGAAGAGAAATCCAATAAACAAAAAGTTGGTTGCAGGCCGAAGGTTGATGCATTTGATCTATTCCTTAAAAAAAATTATTTTTTAATATATTTAAGATTTATGTCATGATTATTCGAGAAGTTTTACGTAATCCCCAACTTTTATCATCCAGGGCTTCGAACTTGACAACGACAGTGTTAAAAGACTAGAGAGGGAGTTGAAGGAAAACTTGAATTATGGAGGTCAACCTTAGGTAAAAAGGTTTTCGTTTGAGTAAATCTAAAACCGAATTCATGGAGCATAATTTTAGTAGTAATAGATATAGTGAGGGGGTTGTGACTTTGGGCGATCAAGTCATTAAAAAGAGTACACATTTTAGATATCTTGAGTCTATTGTTCAAAGTGATGGCGAAATAGATGGGGATATTATTATAGTAGAATTCAAGCTTGAGTTGAAGTAGAGGAATGTGTCGGGCCTGTTGCTGATAGAAAAGTATCCCTCAAACTTAAGGTAAAATTCTGTAAGATGGTGGTGAGACCTAAAATGTTTTATGCCGCAGAATGTTGGCCGTTAAATGTGAAGAATTAAAAATAAGTCAAGTGTTACAGAGATAAGGATGCTCAGTGGATGAGTGGCTTTACACTTAGAGATAGAATGCGACTAGTGGCAGATAATATTAGAGAGAGTCGCCTTTGATGGTTTGGTCACATAAAACATCTGCCTTTCGATGACCCGATTAGGAGAATAAATGTATTAGAATATTAGATTTTACGTATGTTAAGAAAAACATATGTAAACCTAAATATTCTTTGTTTGAAAGTATTAGAATTGACCTTTTTATTAGATTTAAATGAGAATTTGACTTTTAACAGGATATAATGAAGAAAATGATTCATGTTGCCAACCCCACGTAGTGGGATAATTTGATAAAGGCTTGTTGTTGTTGTTGTATAGTAGGGTTTGCTAGAGCAATAACATTTTATATATATATATATATATTGCTGCAAGATAATGGTGTTGCAGTCGAGAGGATAGAACGAGAGCATATATATTGTCAACGTATAGTGCTGTTGTAGCCGATATGGGCATATTAAAGTCTAGTAAGAGCGGATGAAATCAAATTATGTCCATTAGTGATTGTGGCAATAGCACGATACTCAACTTGGTAAAGGATTGTGCCATGTTGGGTTGCTTTTTTACACGCCAAGATATTAGTATTTTGCCAAAGGGACAATAGCTTGTAGTTGATTTGTGATCATGAGGATCACCAACTTAGTCGGTGTTAATGAATGCTTCGAGTTAAAGTTGGTTACTTTAGATTGGAAAACCATAAGGAGTTGTACCTTTGATGTATCAAAACAGATTTTTTGAGCATTTGAAAGTGAAGATTGAGGAGCTTGTGCATGTTTTGGCACACCCTGTTCATCACAAATGAGAGGTTTGGCTTTATGATGGTGAGTGCTATAGGAAGCCTACATGATGATAATAAAACACACGGTCGGTGAACTCAATAGCAGGATTCTTTATGATTAGTCTTGGGTAGAAGTGGGGTTCATTTAGATGTAGACTATAAGTGCTTGGAAGAGCCTAAAGGTCAAGAAAGTACGAGGTTGATCCTAGATTTTTCATATGAAAGGTAAAGCGGAGGTTGTTGAGAAGGTCCAAAATAGCTGTGGAGTTGTTACTAACCAATAGGATATTGTTCACATAAATTAAAATTACATGGTGATGTTGTTGCATTTGTTGAGCAAAAGGGAGGGACTGGCCACGCTAAAGGTGAAGTCTAGTTGTTGGAGATTGCCAGAGAAAGTTGCAAACCACTACTTGGGAGCTTTTTTGAGACTGTGAATGGCCTTCTTTAGAAGACAAATATGGCTCATTTGTCTCATCGAGTTAGTAGTGGATGACATCTAGAAAATAATTGATACAAAATATCAATAAGACTCTTAATAGGGAAAACAGCAAACTCAAGAAGGATCAACAAACTGTTGAGAGAAAACAACTTCTTGCGCATTGTATTATTCGAGCTTGCCATGGTTTTCCCAAGCACCATTTCCGATTTTTTGCAATTCAACAAAATTTCCCACTCTTTCTAATATCACCGGAGTAAAAACAATAATAATGATAATATTATTAAACTAACGAAGTAGCCAAAGGCTTCTTGCTGATCTTGTCCAATTTTATGGTTCAGGAATTACTGCAGTTTCCCTCTCCTTTGACTAGATATGATGGGACACGTACAGAAGTAGGTAGATATGAAGTGGATTGCAAATTCCAGCAATCTGATTTATGAGATCTTGCATTTTTCGTTCTAAACCTAAATTTGCAGCAGCTATAACTGATGGAAACGAGTCTTATGGTTCAATAAGAACGCGAGTTGCAGCAGCTATAACTGATGGAAACGAGTCTTATGGTTCAAAAAGAACGCGAGCTAGCTTTCCACTAGGACACGGAAGCTATTCCGGTGCAAGTTCCTTCCACTTCCGATTTCCAGCAACTGTTTTCCCTGGTCTGTAAAACTCAACTGTTGGTAATGTAAAGCTTCCTTTCTGGATTCTGTGGGAAAAGCCTTCAACAGCCAGGTTCTCCTACAGGATTAACAATGAACAAAGTTACGCGGCTCATCTTAATCTGTTGGTTGAGAACTTTGACTATCAATCAAGAGGTCTTTGATTCAAGACCTGCGTACGTGATGTGTATTAGTTTGACTTAATTTGCTCAACAGTCTTAAAAAAAATGAACAAAGTTGCTGATATTTTTGCTTCCATCTTGTCTACTAAGAAGTTCTTACTGAACATAAAAACCAACCTTTAAAAGGCTTAATTTGGATTATCTTCAACAATTCTCCTCCCAATTTGGAGTTGCCCTTCTATTGATTGTTGAGTTAGGATACTTCTCCTTTGGTCAAAGAATTCAGAAAGCGTTACAGCACCTAGCTGCCACGTAGGACAACAGGGTACAACCACCCGATTTTAAATTCTAGCCGTTAGAATTCTGCAGCAGTCCACCTTGGGAAGCCGCCGGAGATTGTTTCCAGATTGTCGAAATCAATTTTGAGAGAATCTTGGACTCCACTGTGATCTCCAACCTCTGAAATACTTTTTCTTGCTGCTGTTTTTGGATTTTCTGCTACAAGAACTGTGAAGACAACTACTTGGAATTGTTTCAGCAATGCCAAGATAGTTGAGGCGAAATTGTAGAAGCTTTGGTGATCAATGGTGGTTTATTTAGGGGTGTCAATATTGGACCCGACTCGAAAACCCGACCCAAAAATTTTGAGTTCGGGTTGACCCGAACCCGAAGCGGGTCGGGTTCGGGTTCAGGTTTTCAACCCGTTTCAAAAAATGGGCCGGGTTCGGGTTGACCCAGAAACCCGGCTGCCCGGTCTACCCGCTTTGCCCGCGTCATTCTTCATGCATGCATCGACTCGCTGCCGAGTGCCACGCGTGAGTACATGACGCGTTTGCCCAGTGCGGCAGTGCCCGGCTGCCCGCGATGGCGCGATCCAGCCATTGCCCGTGATCCAGCTGCCCAGTTTGGCAGCGCCAGTGCCCGCGATGGTGCGATCCAGCCACCGCCCGCGATGGCGCGATCCAGCATCCAGCGGTCGAGTCCGTCGTGCATCCCGCGGTCTAGTTCGCTGCTGCTGCCGAACGCCGAAGCGTGACCCGGCATGCCGCTGTCCATTCCAAAGCGGGTCGGTTTGGGTTGACCCGAACCAGAAGCGGGTCAGGTTCGGGTCCGCAAAACTGACCCGTATACAAAAACGGGTCGGGTTTGGGTTGACCCGAATAGTGCTGGGTCAATTCTGGGTTCGACCCGAACCCGACTCATGACCCGAAATTGACACCCCGAGGTTTATTCATAGCCAGGCTATCCCCTTTTTTAACACCTTCATTTTGTATGTGTAATTTTTATGAAGATGTTTGCAGATAACTTTGTTATTCTCCTACTCTTATTTCTCATTGGTTTTTTCATAGTTCCACCCTTCCATTCAGAATATTCTGCCACTAATGGTACAAAATAATAGCATAATATCTTATCCACATTCTTAACATTTCTGTATTATCCATGCATTTTAAGTGGCTGGAATCCCTCATTTATATCCTCACTTGATGGCCTGATCGAGACTTTAATTGACTTGGGGGTGGAATTGGAGTTGTTTTCTTTGTTCCCTTTGCTTCTATTTATTTTGAGATTGGTTTAATGGCTTTAGATGATTGAGTTGATTTGAAATACTTTTGGATTAAAGTGTTTAGCATCTTTATAAATTTGTACTTCACTCCATTATTGATATTCTTGATATATTGTTGCAGAGTGGAGGGAATGATGCCATATCCATTAAACTATAGTCATCCTAGGATAATTTTGGACTCGTCAGAGTTAATCGCGTGAAACTTCATGTTTGTATCAAGCTTTTTGAATCTAAAGGGCAAGATCAAGGATCCTAAAGTCATCTGTCCTTGCTCACCAAAGCCTTGCACCAACATCAGATCTTGCTCAAAGCGCTAGATATCAAGGGACAAATACCTAAATTATTGCAGACTCATGAGCACCAAAGACCTTGGGTCAATGAGAATATCATTCACAAAAATGCTGTTTCTCTTCGTCGTAATATAAAGTGATCAATTATGTTCATAAGTTCCAGTAAGGAATCTACATATACTATAATGAGTAGAATATTCTAGTCATGAAGCACTTCAATCAAACATTGCTCCATGGAATGTGCGCTTTGTATTGCTTCGAATTTTAGAGATTCCAAATTCCCAAAGGTCTTTTGACATGAGGAGAGTTTCATATATGTTGAGATGTAGGTGGGATCTTTCATAAATGTAAAATGATATTATCTTCATCCCTCTTAATTGAGGTCAATGCCTTCTTGTAATACTTTGGGATATCATCTTCGTTGCTCATTGTATTATTGTTTTGGTCTTTATTTGACAGACCCTTCTTTTATGGTGGTGGTAGTACTTTGCACACCTTAATTTAACTTTAAGCACTTCCTTTAGATTTCTTTGATAAAGAAGGATCTTCCAAATCAATTTCTTTGACAATCAGATGATTAGATATTTGAAGCTTTGGTGTCACTTCTTAATTTTAAATGCGCCATCTTTGATGCATTGGGGACTCCAAACAATTTTTATCAGAAAAGTATAAATCTTATTTGGAGGTGTCATTTGCTGCAACACTATGAGGCAAGACTATGTACCTTCAGGGGTTTCTTTTTCATTTGGAGAAGAAGATCTATGAGAGGCAAGACTATGTTGGAGTCATGTGATATATGTCATTGTTACTGCCAACTCTCTGCTACAGGCTTGAGAGTTAATTCATTTTGAAATGAACTAGAATGTAGAAATGACTCAACAAGTTTCAATCAAGAGTAACTCTTTATATTCTTCTCATGATGGATTTATTTTGAGCTTGGCCATAAACCTTGTAGGCCTAATAGGATGCCTTGCCGGTTGATGGTAGTCCTCTTAATTGTTAATAACTTTTGCATGATGGATTTCTTCTTTTTTTATTTTGTTTGTTAGGTTAGTCTTTTGGCGTTTTTTTTTCTTGGCAAAATCTGATTATACTCTTCCTGTATTGGGACGAATTTGGCTGGCTAGGCTGTTTGTTATATGGTAGCACTTTGGAAATGGAAGTACTTAGACATTGGCTTCCTATCAATTTAAGCACTAATTTAATTACAGACTTCCAGCAAATATTAGGAATGCCCGCAAGCTATTTTAACTTTTTTTAGTTTTCTTTGAGACAATCACCTCCTATTCTTTGCCTCGAATTTCTTTTGCTCATTCTAGTTCTTTTGGCTTAGGAATAAGAGGATGTAATTACTTTCATCGACTCCTTAGGGTTCACTAAAATACTCCATCCTTGTATGTCTTTTCTAGTAAATCCTAGAAAATATAATAATCTTCACTGGAATGGCTGACCACCCAGTCACATGAATAGTAGTTTCCATTATCTGTTTTTGATCAACTTCTTTGGCTCTTTTTTATTTTGTAACTACTGAACAATCCTGTATTCTCGACAAAATAACTTCGCACGTAGCCTCTCCAAAATGAATATTATTTATTCCTTTTGTCCTTGAGGGATGTGAATTTGCTTCCATGATTCCCTATTGATTTGGAATGTTTATCACCAATAGAAACATGTCCGGGTTTATCATTTTTTTTCATGTATCAAGTTTAGTAGGGATTTAACTATAACACTATTTGGTTGCTTCCCTTTATGAATGTTTCAAGTAAAAGTGGGTTATTTTCTTTTATTAACTTTGTGCTAGGACGGCCCAGAAGGGGCCGGCTGGACCGGTCCAAGTCTACTCCAGGTGGAAGCCTGGATGTGCGGAAACAGCAAGGGGGGCGGAGCCCCCTGTGGGCCCCACTTGGGGTTAAATCATTTTGGGAGGGAAATTTTTGAATGAGGGGCTGTTTTAGGTATTTTGTAATTTTCCTTTCTTTAATTAGGAGTTATGCTGAGAGTTGGCTCATCTTGAATTTGAATCTTATTTGAGATCTAGGTTTTGTTCTTAGGCTCTTGGTGTTGCCGGAGATTGTGGAGAGTATATTTCCTTCCTCTCGAATTGAAGGAAAATTGTATATTTCTTTGTTGTCTTGCATCTACTATTGGAATACAAGAGATTTGCGTGGTTTTCTCTCAGATTTCTAGCATAACTCTCCTGTTTCTCCCTGTTTTTGGGCTGTTTCCTGCTGTGGACAGCAATAATATTGCTGCAGTTTACTGATTTTGGCTAGGAATACTTGTGAATACAAGTGTTTCCTATCACTTTGTTGGAGATAATTGTACCTTTTTTGGCATCCAATGCTTTTTTCTACCTGGAATCTTCTAAATGATTTTTCGAATTTTAGCAAGTCCAATTTCTCAAATTTGACCACTCAATTGCTCTTGGAAAGCTATGCGTAAATATAAAGCATTCGGCCATCAATATTAGTCATCAACAGTTGAACTACATGTCCCTCTTCTATCTATCATTCACATTTCATACTCAAATTGTGTCATTGAGTAACATACTGTCACCGATTCATCTCTTTTGCATTTTTAATGGCTAAGTCAATGATAGTTTTATTATTGCGTTAGGAAACCTTTTCACAAGCATTGTCTCTAGTTTAACAAATACCTTGATATAATCATTTTGGAGTTCGACATATCTCTCAAAAACAATCATTGTGATGCAACTAATGAATTGACAAAAGAGTAAAACATAAGCGCTTCCTATGTTGATGCAAGCCACTTAGACCTGGGGGAATTGTTTTCTTGGATTATCTTTTTTATTAAACATTTTGAATGACACCTACTCATATTTTGTTGTAGATAGATGAGCAGGCAACCCTTCCCTACTAACTGTTTTATTCGTTTGGAAGCTTTGAGTGCCTTGATTTTTTCATTGATAAGAGTTTTCATTTGGGTTGTAGTCATTACTTCTTATGTACTTAGATTTTCTTGAGTGAGAGGTTGAGTTGCTTTTGACCTCTTTTAGATGGTTTGAACTGAAGAAGTCTGAGACACAAGATTGTGCATCGCTGTCCATCTGATGAAATTTCTTGGCGCATCCATCAATTTGACAACTCCAACGTGTTTCTCCACGGTTCATTATATGAAATTATATATATACAACAACTTCCGGGTTTTCAGGATGCAATTCACCCAACATATGTATGTTTGTATGTTGGCTGAAAAAGGCTCTCTATGGCCTCAAATAATCGCCTCGTGAATGGTATGCCAAACTGTCTAGTCGACACCTACAGGACTTTGGTTTTCAAAGTAGTGCAGCTGATCTATCCTTGCTAACATAAAAATCAGGTCCTGTTATCATGTATATCCTCATTTACGCAAATGATATTTTGCTTACTGAAAATACACCCATCGAACTAGACATGCTTCTCTCAAACCTACACACAAGATTTTCGATGCGCAATTTAGGCTTGTTGGTTCAGTTTTTAACCATCCAAGCAGTCCCTACTTCCTATGGAATTTATTTGAATCAGCATCAGTATGCCCATATGATTTTCGAAAGAGCTGGCATGCAAAATTCAATATCAGTTTCTACTCCAACTTCATGCAAATCAACTCTCACAGCTGATTCCAATGCTTCTTTCTCTAATCCACAACTCTATCGCCAATTAGAAGGATCATTGCAATACCCCACTCTCACCCTGCCAGACATCCAATTTGCTGTTCATCAGATCTGCCAACAGATGCATCATCCACTTAACTGTCATTTTGATGCTCTCAAACATCCAATTCGCTATATTCAGGGAACCTCCACCAGTGGCTTGCCCTTATACAAAGATTTTCTCACCTTACACAGTCATGCTGATTCGGACTGGGCTAGCAACTCCAATGACCAGAAATCAATATCCGGCTATTGTAACTTCCTGAGTAAGTCTCTCATCTCTTGGCAAGTTAAAAAGCAATCTACCGTTGCTCGGTCCTCCACCGAAGCTGAGTATAGAGCTTTAGCCATAGCGGCTTCTTAAGTCATTTGGCTAAGACGACTTATAGTTGACTTTCATCTGCTGCAACCTTCTCCCACTATCCTTTATTGTGATAACATATCTGCCATTGCTCTAGCAAACAACCTAGTCTTTTATGTGTGAACGAAACATATTGAAGTTGATTGTCATTTCATTCGGGATGACATTCAAGCCAAGCATCTCTCTGTTCATCACATCAGCACTCATGATCAGCTGGTTGATATCTTCACCAAGACTTTTACCATTCAGAGGTTCAAAACACTTTCTAGCAAATTGACCACTGCTGTTGCACCGTCAGTTTGAGGGGGCTGTAAATCACAATGCTCTACCTCACTACCGCAGTCTCCAAAAGTAGCAATCGGTTACAGCTGCATCCAAGCCCTCTACGTATCATGCGACCTGTATCAGGACCACAGCTTAATAACAAACTCTGCCAAAGCAATTATTCTCTTGTAATCCTTAGTCTATATAAATACTGAAACTCACTGTAATACGGTATATAAAGAAATACAGTATTATGCTCACCTGCTCTGCTTTCAACTCGGTACTATTTCTTAAGCTTGGAGTTTAACAGTCATATCATATATTTGCATGATTACTTCTTTCAGGTTTTCTTCTTCTTGGTGGTTGTGAGTTTCTCTACCTGTTCATTATGTGAAATCTGAGTTCCAAATCTGCAGCATAGAAGGTACTGTTCAACCATGAGACCATCACGAACTGATCAATATTTTTTTGTCAAGCTATTTAAAGTTCTTAAAGCTATTGAAATTTATATGATTTTCCTATTCTTTTATTTATTTATTTTCTTCCATGTGATGAATGATAGTGAAAGCTGGGTCTTCCAGCTATTTTCCGAATTGTAGAAGTTAGGTGCCTCTTGTTTGGTGTCTGGATAGTCGGCCTTTTTGTATTTTGCTTGTTTTTCTTCATGAATAGAATATTTTCTAGAGTTTTGGAAAGAACAAGAACTACAATATGGCTTAGTGCGCCCATTGATTGATGTGACTAATAACATATCATATAATTCTATTAGACCAATCCAGTGGACCGGTCCAGCTGGTCCACGCGGGACCGGCCCAGACACAAAACAGCGGAGCCTTTCCTCCTTCGACGGATGCCAGATGCCGCGCGACCCGCAAGCCTTGCGGGAGCATAATAGGAAGGTTTTTTTGGGGGAATTAAGAGGAAAATTTGAATGTAGGGATTGTTTAGGGATTTCCTTTTGATTTGTATGCATTAAATAGTTTGTTTTCCTAGGATTAGGGCATCTTGAATTTGGCTGAAATTTGAGATCTCTTGGATTTCTTTTGGGCTCTAGCGGCATCTAGAGATTGGGAGAGAACGATCCTCCTCTCGAATAGAGGATCAATTGTATCTTGCTATTTTCCGTTTACCTTTCATCAAATAATACAAATGATTTACTGGTTTCGTGGTTTTGGCGGACTTTTGTGAAGAATTCTCTCTGTTTTCCGAAGATTGATAGGAAATACTTGAGATCTACAAGTGTTTCCTATCAAATTCTAATTGAGCATCTCTTTGGAAATATAAATGAGAAGTTAAAGCTGCAGAGAAATAGTTAGAAGATATGAAATCTTATTAGGTGTAGTAATAATAATAGTTTGTATTATTATAAATTTATTTTATTGGAAGATAAAATGAAGTCTTTGTCCCCCTTGGATATATTTAATGAATGAGAAGTTAAAATTATTATTAAAGAATAAGGAAGAAAAAATTAGTTCACTTAAGATTTGTGCAGAATATGTTTACGACCTTATTCAATATTGGCATGAATGAATATAAAATGAAGATTATAAAGAAAACATCAAATAATTAGGATAAAACTAATGATGATGGTGATACTAATGATCAGGATTAGCTTGGCTATATTTTTAATTAAAGCATTAATCAATTAGCCTGCTGGAAGATTCAGCTATACATTAACAGGGATTAACAAAATCATTTTTCATGAATGATTAAATGGTATTTTCCCTTGTTTGAATTCCTTTAAATTAAATAACCTTTTAGTATTCATTAAAATTATCAATTGATTTCTGAGTCACTAGCTGACTCTTCTCCTACTTTCCCCTTTTGATTACTAACTAATGATTAATTAGGATTTCATTAACTTAATCAAATATAAATTGAGGTAACTAAACATAGATGACTTAATTAATAGATTATTAAATCTATGTAATTAATTATCAATTAGAGATTGGCTAAAGTCTACCATGTTTTAATACTTGCTACTAAACTAGTATATATATTAAATAGGTTCCCTAAGACTCTTAATCAAAAGAAAAAATCTGCATTCTTTCATTACATTTTTGTCCCTCAGATTTTTTTTTTCTCAACCATCAATCAATGAGTTAAGAAATTCGTGGCAACTTTAGCACCTTATTTTTTTTCAATTATTCTCAGGTACAAGTTGCTTTTCTTTGCACCAACTCTCTCCAGCATCCAAGATTTTAGGTAAGCATGCATAACTTGAATTTTCTTACATATTTGACTGATTATGTTTCATTTATTCATATACAACACAAATGAATAGCGAAAGTACAATTATAACATTCAGAGGTCGTCTGAAAAAGAAAAAAATTATGTCAGAATATTCTGATTAAAATTTAATCGAGATGAGCTTCATTGTCATTGAATCTAAGCTCATATTGATTTTTGTACTAATTTTAGAATATATCTAAAGATAATTAAGCTTATCATGATTGGACTTGGATCAAGAAACACAAACACAAATTTTTTCCACTTGTCCCCATCATATAGTCCCTCACAAATTTCATGACAAACCTTATATATTCATATAAAAGAAATTGTAGGAGTAGTGGAAGAAAAAAAGGCCATCTGGATGGCATAATGCGTGGAAACTGGAAAGTTAGAAAATTCTGGGAGCCACTGGGAGAATTTTAAAGCTGGAAGGAGAAGGTGTGGCATGGGCCCCTGCACCGCAACTCCATCAATACATTTAATCTTTTTATATTATCATAGGTGTTAGCAGTTAGCATATATGATACAAATTTACTCATAACAGTCTTTGATCCGGTTAGAAGAGTAAATGTATTAGATCCGGCCTATGCAATGAAAGATAGAGATAGACTTAGGCTTCGTTTGGGGCAACTTTCTTACTTCTTTTTAAAATAACTTTCTAGTACAAAAATTTCTGGAACTCGAATTTTCTGTACTATAAAACTGCTTTAGAAAGCCTTAAAAAGACTTGATTAGAAAGTATTAGATTTGAATGAGAATTTGACTCTTAATAAGGCACAATAGAGAAAAATGATTCATGTAGCAGATCGCGTGTAGTGTGATGAAGAATCAATTCAATAACAATCATTATAATATTTTATATATATCACAAAAGGTTTTGATTTGCGCACAGCAGCGTCCTTAACAAATTCAATCAGTTTGCCTCCTTCCTAACACCTCCTTCCATGATGAGATATAGAGAAGGGGGGGATGAGGCACGTGAGGGTGGCGTGGATTGCTCAGCACGGGGTTTTATTGTTTATAGTAAGTGGCCAGGTTGGCCATTTTGACCACATCTAAAGCTTATTATAGGCTAGCTTTGGTGATTTAGCACACTATAGACACTGTGATCGATCATGTGTGTGGTAATTTTTAGGATTGCTAGCATTACTATAATGACCCAAAGATTGTCTTCCTCTATATTTTGAGGATATCATATTGTCTATGAGTTTTTTTTTTCTTTTTTTCATTAATATGTATTTTCTATGTTATTATTAAGGTGTGAAATTTTAATTTGGTGGTGTGATCTGTAATGCTTTATGGTGCAAAATGTTGGTCATTAAAAGAGAAGTATAAAATTAAGTTATGTGCAAAGATGAGGATGCTTAGATGGATGTGTGGCTTTGCACTCTGAGACAGCGTGTAATGAGTACATACGTAGAAAGGTTGGAGTAGATCCAATGGCGGATAAGATTAGAGAGAGTCGCATAGATGGTTTGGTCATATAAAATGTCGGCTTTCTTATGACCTGATTAGGAGAGTAGATGTATTATATATGATCTATGTTAAGAAAGGTAGAGATAGACCTAAAAAGACTAGGTTAGAAAGTATTAGAAATAATTTTTTCTTATTAGATTTAAATGAGAATTTGACTGTTAATATGACACAATGGAGGAAAATGATTCATGTAGCAGACAATGGGATAAAAATTTGATATTATTGTTGTTGTTTTTATTATTAAACTATGAAGTCTAATTTTTTTTATATGAAGAAACACATTTTGTAGACTAAATTATGCAATCATAGATTTGTTTTATGTGATATTAGAGCTGTAAACCTTTATAGAAGAAGTTTAGTGAAATCTGTAACAGCAGCAGCAGAATTTAACCATTATGTGTAAAAATTTTTAGTTGTTTTTGTGATTTGAATTAGGTATCACCTAATTCTGAAGAAATATAAATTAACAGGATGAGTGATAAAGATTTGGCAAGAGTTAGTTTGAAAGTTAGCTTGAAATTGATCATTTTTTATTGGGTTTGAAGTTGGTTCAAATTGAAATAAATATGGTTTATTTCTGATTAAGATTGGTGCTCAAACTTATACAATATTATCACTGAATTCAACCTTTGAAGATTCTTAAGTTTTCGTTTGGGACGGCTTTCTTACTGCTTATTAAAGTAATATTTCAGTATTAAAATTTTAAATTTTGAATTAGAAAGTTATTTTAAGTAGTAAGAAAGTCATCCCAAACGAGGCCTAAGATGACATGACTTCTTCATCTCCTATGAATTATATTTTTGTTCTTATAAATATGATATTAAAGGAATAGAAAATTTTTATCAAAGAAATAATTCACAAATATATATGCCTATGAGGATCAACAAGTTTTCTGTAAATATTATGGCTTCGTTTGGAGCAACTTTCTTACTGTTTCTTAAAACAATTTTTAAAAAGCAGTAAAAAAGTCGTCTCAAATGAAGAGTATGTTAGTTTTATTAGGACAAATAATATATAAAAAAATATTTAGTGCTAAAAATAAATCTAATCTACGCTATTAATTTTAAAAATATTTCTCAAAAGTTGAATCCTTGATTTTTAATTCTCAATAAGTCAAAATTTGTCATAATCACCAGATTTCCACAATCCCAATGATTTGACAGTAAATTGATAATACAGTAAGCTAAATTCACTTCACATTTTAACTCCCAGCTCCCATTCAACTGTTCACAGACTCCGAGATTAGAGTCTCCATTACTTAATTCTTGGATTAGTCAGCTCTTAAACTAATTAATTAACAAGTAATTAGGAACATAGCCATACAAGCCGAGGTGATTAAAAAGATAATTAAGAAAATAGCGATCATTGCGGCGACAAATACAGTAGCCATGGCGGATGTTCTGGATGCTTTAGAATGCACATGCTTGTCTGTGTGGCCTTGTGCACATAAATTAATTAGTTTTAACAAAGTTGTTAATTAATGTTAATTAATGATTAAATCTTGGATTAGATCTCCATTTGCGCTGCTTTTGTACCCATCTGGAATCAAAGAAGGCATGCCATGAGATTAATTAATTAATTAATCCTCCATTGTTAAATCTCAGATTTGATGTGTTTTTAGATCAAAGCAGAGAGATGGGGCTCTTTAGGTTGAGAGCTGTCCAGAAATGGTTGGGACAGCAAGTGATTCTCATGATCCAAAGTCATGATTTAACTCTGTTATGTCATAAAAGTTGGTGGCATTTCATATGGATTGATTATTTGCACCTTAATTATAATTAAATTTTCTATTATAATATTATATTAGTTTAATATTTCAAGTCAAAATTACTAATTAACAAGATGTTAATCAATGTAATTATAATAATAATAATGTTTTAATTGTTATCTTGTATGTTGGTCCACAATGTTCTAATTTCAAGTTTAAATGCAAGCCCAAAATAGAGCCCAGAGTCAAGCCCAATTACAAGAATAAGTTAGCACAAGGAGCATGAGATTACATAGAGATTATAATGATAATTATTTTTAAAAAATTAGGATAATGAAGTTTAATATGATATTTTAAATTATCAAGCTTGAGATCACTTAGGCTTAGTTTGGGACAGTTTTTTTATGCTTTACAAAACGGCTTTTTAGTACAAAATTTTTTAGTTTACGAGATGTTTGTACTAAAAAGCTGTTTTAGAAAGCAGCAAAAAAGCTGTCCCAAAGAAGTCTTGACACAATTCATCTGTGAGAAGCTCTGTTAGTAGCCATAAATTTTCTCTTTTATACTGAATTTTGTGACATCAAATCAGTACAAGAAAGCAAAATCAATTTGATAGATATAAAAAAAAATGTCGGAAGTACATTTCATAGAGATATAAGTAATATAGGTTTCGTTTTAGATTGCTTTCTTACTGGTTTAAGAAGCAGTAAGAAACTCGTCCCAAACAAAGCCAAAGCTTTCTAAAGTAGTTTTACAGTACAAAAATTTTCAGTTAAAATTTCTTGATAGTAAAAAAATGTTTTAAAAAGCAGAAAGAAAGTCATCCAAATGAAGCCTGAATGAGGCATACAATTGATCAAGAACACGATTGAGTAGTTCACTATCATTTCTCTTTTGCTAATTACGACGCAAATTCGATGTGCTGTATTTACTGCAGAGTTAACCATTTTTAATCCTTAGAACTGTTTAATAATCCAAACAATTAACTAATTAAGCATCACATTAAACGGAAAATTACATTTTTGAAAAAAAAAAAAAAAAGATCACTATTTGCATTATGATTGCTGATTGCTGGCTACTTGCAAAGCAACAAAGCTAAACACATGGACAATTTCCTTATTGGCCACCACCATCTCGTCGTTATCGCTAATTGTCTTATGCTATGTTCATGATTCCTATCATCTTCTTGAGATGGTACATTTTATAAGTTAATGGCTATATAAATATATTATGAAACTTCTCATATACATTTCCTTCTCATTACAATTTTTATTAAAATAAATTTTTATGATATTGGATTTATTTTCATTGAGCTTGATGATAATCAATGATTTTGCTTTGAGATTGGTGTAATGTGAAATTTTCATGTACAATATTAGGTTTTGTTTGAGATAGCTTTTGACCATTGTTTTTTTGTTGCTTTCAAAAATTTTTTTGCTGGAAAAATTAGGGGTGTCAATTTCGGGTCACGGGTCGGGTTCGAGTCGAACCCGAAACTAACCCGGCACTGTTCCGATCAACCCGAACCCGACCCATTTTTAAAAACGGGTCAGTTTCCTGGACCCGAACCTGACCCGCTTCGGGTCCGGGTCAACCCGACCCGAATGACCCGTTTTCAATAAAAAATTGCTAATTTTCGGGTCAAAACGGGTCAATCTACTCTTTTCGGGTCAAAATCAGATCAATCTCGGGTTGCCGGATCAAAATCTGGTTTTCGGGTCAATTTCGGGTCAAAGGGTTAACCCGACCCGATTTTTGAAACGGGTCGAAATGTTGAACCCGAACCCGACCCGTTTCGGGTTCGGTTGACCCTAACCCGAAATTTTCGGGTCAGATTCAAGTCGGGTTTTCGGGTTGTGTCAAATATTGACACCCCTCGGAAAAATGTTGTAGAAAGTAATAAGAAAACTACCACAAATGAAACACGTAGTCATAGAGTTTATATCGGGTTTTCTTTTTATGATTGTTAATTAAAATTTATATTTTACTCTTTTCAAAAGGATATTTAACCGTTTCAAAATTTATCTTCGTTATGGTTTCGTTTGGAACAGCTTTCTTACTGCTTCAATAAATAGTTTTTTATAATAAAAATTTTAATTTTTGTATGAAAAAATTGTTTTAAGAAGCAGTGTGAAAGTTGTCCCAAACGAAACTTAATTTTTGAAAAATTCTCTCCCTATGTTTCACAGAAAAAAAAACTAGAATTTTTTAATAAAAATAATTTTTGGGATTATTAAATTTGTTTAAAAATAGAATTTATACTAAATTCATTTTAAATAAAAACAAATTCAATAATGAATATGAGACTCCCACCTCGGAATTTCCCTCCTTTGTGGCTAAGGTGGAAAAATACAAATTTGCCTCCATTTTGCATATAGCGCTAAGTTTCCCTCCTCTTGAAATTTTGGGGATAAAGTTAGCCTTATCAATGTAATGTGTAAAGCTTCCAAAGTTAGCAATTATTATAATTTAAAATCATATATTGTCCACTCAAATCATTATCATTTGAAAGGCCTATTGAATTAATGAAGACTAAAGTCAAAACCAAAGATATATTTTTTATCTAAAATATTAAAAAAAAAAGAATTATAATTTTAATTAAGATTTTATTTAGGACAAGTTTCTTATTGTTTGTTAAAACATTTTTAATAAAAAAAATTGAATCAGGAATTTTTGTACTAAAAAATTGTTTTAAAAAACAGTAAGAAAGCTGTCCCAAATGAATCCTAAATTAAATTAATCCTATTTAAGTTTATTTATATTACCTTAGATAAAAATAAATAGGATTTTAAATGAGGAAAACACAAATTTACATTTTTTTTAGAAAACAAAAAAAATTATAATTATATTTTTATAGAACTTTGATGATCTTATTTGGAGTAAATATGTAGAATAAATATTGAGAAGATATCAAAATAATATTTGAATTTATTAAATCATTGTTGTTTATAGATCATTGTGATGCCTTCTAATAATTTTCTTTCATATAAAACTACAAAGTATATAATAGTTATTATTTAACACCTCACCCCAACATATGGCATAGGGTCATTGTCTTACATATGTCTTAAGCATGTTGGAGGCTCTTGTATTAAACATAAATTTTGTCATAAAAATATTACCTCTATTCTAGGAGAGGGCTCCTTGTGTAATTAATAAAAATTGTTAGAGGAAATTTAAGCGGTATGAGACTTTATATTAGGTTGGGGTGTCAAAATCGAGTTTTGGGTCAGGTTTGAGTCGAACTCGGAATTGACATGGATTGACCCTAACCCAACTAGACACGGACCTGACCCGTCGGGTTATCGGGTTACCGGGGCAACCTAAACCCGACCCATTTTTTCAAACGGGTCGAATCCGGTAACTCTAAGCCAACCCATTTGAGAAATGGATTGACCATAACATGAAATTTTCGGATCAGGTTAAACTCGGGTTTTTGGGTCGTGTGAAATATTGACATCCCTAATATTAGATATGCATCTAATTGGTGAAAAACAATATGTTAATATCAATTTGTTGGCCCTTATTTATAAGCGTAAGTTTTTACCATAAAGAAGTTATTTAACTGCCGATGCATGTGACCTAATTTTGATTCTTTTGCTTAAAATTCTAATAAGGGATATCACAAATGATATATATCTTGACTGAGTTAATCTGGTACATGCACATTCACATCACGATCTCACTCATTTCCTGCCTTTACTACTACTCCCACTTGCCACTATCCGTCAGTCACCTACCGCTGCCCACTGCCACTGTCGTTTCCCCCATCCAACCACTCCCTTTGCCGCTCGCCGCTCGCCGCTCATTGCTCCTAACACCGTCTGCCATTGTCCGTCATACTTCAATGCTTTGAGAAGGTATGTGCTACATTCATAATAAAAATTAGAAGAAGAATATTTTGAGATAATACTTATCCAAATTAATTAAAGACTATATTGAAAGGATATATACTGGTGGAGGAAGCAACCAAGAAAGAAAACTCATTCCACCCAATTTGACATCACGTTAGCAGCCAACACAAAAGATTAAGAAGAATCAAAGCAAAAAAAAGAGAGCCAAAGGAATCCAATGAGGCTTTCTAATATTTTCTTCTCTTTGTGGGATCATGTGCTTGTGTTGTGTTCCTAAGCTCTATGTGGCCTCCATCTCTATATTCCCTTTTTATATAACCATTATAAACAATTTATAATTGAAGACTACTATAAGTTTGGAAATTTGTATGAGTTGTGTTATGGTGTCTGCTTATGTAAGGGATTATTATATGTTGTTGTTGTTGTAGATCAACTAAATTGTTCCTTATTTTTTTCTTCCTTCCTTCTAAATAATATTATTATTTTGTAGACATGATGTAAGAACATAATTTTAGTGAGTAGTAAGTGTTGTTAAATTGATTGTATTTATTGTATAATGTAAGTCAAAATTTTGAATTAACCAATGATTAAATTTCAAAAATGATATGATTTGACATTAAAGGCTTTCTAATTTTTTTGTGGAAAACCGAGAAGAAGAAAAACTCATGAGGCCTTGTCCAATTAAAATAATTTAACTAATATATGTCAGAGGTTACTAATGATCCTCTTCGGCTTAAGTTGAAAATGCTTTGATGCAATGTAGTAGATATGAACTATTTAGG
The DNA here is from genome assembly GCF_001605985.2 of Dendrobium catenatum. Classification (NCBI taxonomy): domain Eukaryota; kingdom Viridiplantae; phylum Streptophyta; class Magnoliopsida; order Asparagales; family Orchidaceae; genus Dendrobium; species Dendrobium catenatum. Next base: position 483,105 of record NW_021319578.1, read on the forward strand.
ATGGATTTGATTATAGAAGTTAAAATAATCTTAAACCACTGGAGTTTGACTTCATGTGACTACTTGTAGTCTATTCAGTTATTCTCATTTAAGGGGAGAAGACTAAAAATCAAGAAGTCATGTATAATCTTGATGTTAACAACATGAATTGAAGTTAGTGTCGATATTATGCATCAATTTTATAGGCGATGGTATGTATCAATTGTCGTAACTAAACACAATAGGACATGTTCTATTGTGTTGAACTATGATAGACAAATCTCAAGATCCAGTTTTAGAATATTTTAGATTTTTTTTCCAATATTTATTTTAAATAAACAACATATAATAGATCTACTAAAACATTCAGAGTACTGAAAATAAACTCATCCAAAAAACCTTTTTTATTTCATCAAAATATATATACATGATCTACACTGCAGTACATGATTACATAACAATGAACAGAAAAAAACATCTAAAAACTAGTCATTGCCGTGTAAAAATTAAAGTAGAAAAATACCTATAAACACTGACCAAATCCTAAAACTGCTAATCAACTGGCTCCTTCCCGTTTCCAGATCTTAAAAATGAAAGCAAAACCACATTTAGCTCAAACAGTTCAGCAGGCCACAAACATCGATCTAAATTTTTAAATACTTTTTTATTAAATATTTAAAAATAGTTAAATACATTATATTAAATCACTGTGTAGTAATAATATCATAGTAGTTATTCAAAGATTCTAGTAATAGTATTGAGCAGTTTAATAAATTGAAATTCATATCAAAGAATAAAATATAACAATTTTTTCAGCATGTGAATAATGCAGTTATATTTATAGTTTTTTAGTGGATTCTAAAAAATTTAGCCAAAATCTCAAAACACATCATTCATGGCTTATGTAGATTCATTTGATCATAGACAATTTCTTTCAGCATTTAATTGCTTTAATGACGTTACAATTTAGTAATCTTAGGCTCCTGAATTCCTCTCGTTCAAGATTCACAAATCATTTTGTCCTTCAATTTATATCATAAACTTATTAAATTACACTTCAAGTTCATGAGTTGGGCTTATTTAGAGTCAGTTAATTAGGATCCCTTTTAGTGTCGTTGGTTCATATCATCTAGATATTCAATTCGATTACAAGCTCATTGAAATCAAAGTATGAATAATTCTAAATTTAATTTAAATATTTTTAATTTAAAAATTGCATCAAAATTCATACTTGTTCTGTTGAATTTTCTAATGCACAAAGAAAATATTAAAACCCATTAAAAATAATTAAGGAGATTGGTACATTTCCCTTTACTACAAAATGTCATTGCAAAAACAAAGAATATGTAAATTAATAGATTTACCCATATCCTATATCTCAAGCATATATGGCATCCAACTAAAGATAGAGCATCTATACCAAGCTATTAAATGATCATATTCAAAATATTTATCAACATTTTTCACAATAAGATCAACCAATCATGACTCATTATAAATCTAACCACATCAACACTAATAGCTAATAGTGGGCCTTTCTTGCCCATCAGATCTCACACAACATCCTATTAAGAATTACTTAATAGCAAAAATAATATAATTTACATTTAATTTTTCTCACCAACCCTAAAATTTAGAGCATAAATATTTATAATCACATAGAATCATCTAAACCCTAAATCTCTTTGTTTGAGACAACTTTTTAATGCTTCTTAAAGCACATTTCTAGTACAAAATTTTTATTTTTTTTACTAAAAACTGCTTTAAGAAGCAGCAAGAAAGTAGTCCCAAACAAAGCCTAAATCACTTTGCTAGTGAAAAAGGCTCTATCATAGATTTATTGTCCCAATAGCCTCACCACTTATTTCAAAAGAATTTGGCCCACCTCCCCCTCAATTATCATCATGATAATGATATTTAATATTTATCTTAGGGATGCTTTAGAAATATATTTTTATGTGATATGCATACAAGTCAAGGTCTCTAAATAAAAATATATTGTATTAAATAATTATATTCATTACTAGTCATATATTTGTATTAAATAAATATCATTATAAGAATATTTTTAAATTATATAAATATCATAATAAATAGAAAAAAAGATGAAAATATGATGTGTGATACTGAAAAAGTTTAATGCAAATGGTTGGGGATCTTAATTGTAATTTATGGTAAATATTATGGAATACCTTACTACCTTCTATGGTACAAAGCTTGCTGCACATTGATTCATGTTATTAAAATATTTTAGTATAGTTCTTAGAGCTTTATTGTACTTTAAATTAGTACTAAAAAAGATTTTAAATTTATATAAATGTTTTTCATTAGCATTATTATGTTTTGATTTTGCTAGTTTACCCATGTGATGGGCATGTGACTAAAGTTTGAAGAGTAGGTTTTATTTTTTATTTTTCTTTTTTTTGTTAGCAAAATAGTCCTCTATTTTTTTTTTTTTTAATTTTACTTTTTTTTTTCTCAAGTGGTTGAGGTTTGGGCTTTGCTCAATGCCCTTGTGAATTTTTTGTCATCATCAGTACCGATTGAATCCTTAATAGTAAGTGAACATAAATAAGAACCATAAAAATATGAACGATAATGAATGAGAGTAGTAGAAAATTGAGGTCGATGATATACTAAGAAGAATTAATTAATTATAAGCATTAATAAGCTAAAGGTTCTTTCAATTTGATACATCGATTTTATGAGCTTTTAGATCTATACTTCTTAGTGATCTCTTGGGCCCTTTTTACAAGCTCTCAAGAAAAACTTCAGAGAGGAGATATGATATAGGAAAGATGATGAAGATATTTGTTATTTTGTCTAAGTTAGTCTCAACAAATAGGAGCCTTTTTATCTAGCTAGCTCGCATCATTATACCTCCCAATCGAGCCATTCACCATCATAACCTTTTTAAGCTCACATTTTACAAAATCGACTCATAAGCAATATTGGGTTTAGGTTTATCCAAGACCTCTAGTCCGTTCAACAAGCGAGTTTTCATAAGCCCAATTATTTGGTCATTACATATTTCTCCCTTGAAAAAACACTCTTGGAGGACATCCTAGTCTCTTATGTTCATTACAGTTATGCATGAAAAATTTTGATCCAAATATATCTTATATATGTTATACTTGTAAAGGAAGAACGCACCACTATTGCATCCACTCATTCTGAGCAGCAACGAACCCCTGCTCCTGCAACTGATACCGCCGAATGGCCTCTGGCATCAGCCAGCCTTATGTAACTATCAAAGGGAAAACTAGTCATTTTCTTACTTTCTCTTATGTTCAACATGTCTATATAATTATTTGAATTGCTACAGTAAAGGTTATCGTTGAGAGTTCATTTGTTTGCTTTGATCATCTTCCTTAACGTAACTCTCTAATGAAGATCCTAATGGATCATAGCTTTCGGTTTATCATGGTATCAGAGCTGCTCGCCTAGCGGCAACCTTTTTTCTCCAGCTCTGCTCCGGTATGGGTGACTCGACGGCGCCCTCTGCTCCTTCTACTTCCCCGGCTGTCATTCACGAGAACCAGTCAAATGCCGAGGTCATCATTCCACCAACCCTTAAATTCTTGCTCTCTAATATCAAGAATGTGATCAACATTCATCTTCTGCCGGATAATTATCTGACTTGGCGTTCAGTCATTCAAAAACTATTTGCTGCCAACAGTTTTTCAGGATATCTCAATGGCACCCAGCCCTCTCCTCCCAAACATCTGTTAACTGCCACTGGACAACTCGTCCTAAATCAACAGTTCTCTTCTTGGTCACTAGTAGACCAAAATCTGTCTGTCGCTCTGTTCTCAACCATCTCAGCCTCCATACTCCCCTATGTCCTGAACTTAGACACCACTGCCTCTATTTGGAAGACACTCGAGCAACGTTTCTATTCCACCAATAGATCCCGAGTGATACAATTAAAAAATGAGCTGCATTCACTCTCTATGCACAATAAAACCATGACAGAGTATTTAGCCTCTGTCAAAGTGCTCGTGGATAACATTAATGCTGCCGGCGGTTCTGTTGACAGTGAAGACGTGCTACACTATATATTAAATGGTTTACCACCCAACTATCAGTCGTTTAAAACTTTCGTTCGATCATCCCTTCAACCAATCAGCTTGGACAACCTCTATTCTCTGCTTCGCAGCGAAGAGGTCCACCAAACGACTGATGCAGCTTGTCATTTGCATCGACGGCAGCCTCCTCCGATTCAACACTTGCTTTGTTTACAAACCGCGGACACAGTCGAGGACGTTTCAATTCCTCCAGAGGGCATGGTCGTAACTCCGGTTTCAATCGTTCTCCACGCACACCCCACTTCGATGGACAGTGCCAAATCTGTGGTAAAACCGGACACTCAGCTGTTACTTGCTGGCACAGAGGAATTTTTCAGTACAACTCCCCTATTTCCTCCATTGATGTAGCTCTGTTGGAAAACAATTTGAATTCGGATACTACCTCGTGGTACCTGGACAGCGGTGCTACCGCTCATCTTTCTCCATAATTACTACCTTTTCAACAACCATATACTGGTAAAGATCACGTGCTGGTTGGAAATGGCAACTCTGTTCCCATTTAACATCTCGGTCACTGCTTACTCCCTACTCCTACACGTAAGCTCCTACTTAAACCACTTCTTCATGTTCCTAATCTCACTCATAAACTTCTTTCCATTTCCAAACTTATCAACGATAACCAATGTTCTATCACTTTTGATCAATTCGGCTTTCATTTAAAGGATCCAAAGACCAACAAAACGCTTCTCAAAGGTCCATGTCGTAATGGACTCTATCCTGTTCCAGTCAACCCCACCACTACTTCCGTCACCGCCAATGTTGCCACTGTTCAATCCTACTCAACCATGAACATATGACATCGCTGGTTGGGCCATCCCCACTCTAAAGTTCTGCAACATCTGTCAAAACAGCTCTCTCCATTAGGTCGTTCCGTTCTTAGTTTGTCTTGTAATTCCTGTGAGCTTGCAAAAAGCCACAGGCAACCGTTTTTCTATTCAACGCATGTAACTAATACACGTCTAGAGATTTTACATATGGATGTTTGGGGACCTTCCCCGGTTCTATCTTATGATGGTTATCGCTATTATCTTTTAATCGTTGATGATTTCACTAGATTTAACTGGTTGTTTCATTTGAAATTTAAATCTGACGTTCCGCGCACAATCACTCATTTCATTACGCAAATTGAAAGACAGCTTAATACAAAAATTCGCACCATCCGCTCTGATGGTGGTGGCGAATTTATCAATACTATCCTAAAAGCTTTCTTCTCCACCACTGGTATTACTCATCAACTAGCCTGCCCCCATACACCACAACAAAATGGTATTGCTGAAAGAAAGCATCGCCACCTCCTCGAAACAACGCGTACCCTCCTCCTTGACGCTCATCTTCCTCACTTTCTCTAGGCTGAAGCTCTACATACCGCCACTTACTTAATCAACCGCCTGCCTTCTTCCCATAATCCTCAAAAATCTCCTTCTAAACTTCTCTATAAACTTCAGCCCCTCTATCACCAATTACGCATTTTTGGTTGACGTTGTTACCCGTGGCTCCGACCGTATGCTAAACACAAACTCGCTGCTCGTTCAGTTCCTTGTATATTCCTTGGCTACGCAAATCAATATAAAGGTTACAAATGCTATAATCCCTCCTCTGGAAAGATCATCATATCCCGTCATGTTACATTTGACGAGAATATCTTTCCCTTCCTACCGTCTTCGCCCACAAATATATCTTCTTCAAATCAACCTCTGTCTCCACCTTTTCTCCTAGTAATTATCAATTCTACATCCTCCACAGAACAAATCTCTATACCTCACCTACCCACCACTCCCCATTCCTCTGAAACTCCCCAGCTCCGGCCTGTATCTACCCCAGCTCAAAACTCCTCAAATCTCCCTTCCACATCTAACCTTCCTACAACTACCTCATCTAACCTTCCACCCCAACACCCTATGATTACCATATTCCAAACAGGTTCACTCAAGCCTCGCCAGCTCCTCAATCTCAGCCACCAAACAGACACCACTCCCACCTGCTACACAACAGCCGCAAAATCACCTCATTGGAGACAAGCTATGTCAACCGAGTTCAATGCCCTTCAAGCTCAAAACACTTGGTCTCTTGTTCCACCTCCTTCTAATCATCCCGTCATCGGCTGCAAGTAGATTTACAAAATTAAACGTCTAGCTAATGGTTCCATAGCCCGTTACAAAGCGCGCCTTGTCGCTCAAGGTTTTCAGCAAGAGTATGGCATTGATTATAATGAAACATTTAGTCCCGTTGTCAAATTTCCCACCATTCTAATCTTCCTTACCGTTGCTCTTCATCACAATTGGCCTGTGCTTCAACTCGATGTCATTAACGCATTCCTCCATGGCAACTTGGATGAGACAATCTACATGTCTTAACCTCTCGGCTTCCAAGATCCCAATCTTCCAACTCGCGTATGCCGTCTTCATAAGGCCTTATACGGTCTTAAACAATCCCCTCGTCTTTGGTTTGCAACTCTTACCGCTTACTTACTAACGCAAAATTTTCAAATCAGCACTGCCGACCCCTCCTTCCTCTTACTTCACAAACACAATCTTCAAATCTATCTTCTAATTTATGTTGATGATATATTAATCATCGGCAACGACCCTTCCTTTATCTCATCTCTCATCAACAATCTACATAGCAAATTCCAAACCCAATCTACATAGCAAATTCCAAACCCATAACTTAGGTACTCTGTCTTGCTTTCTGGGCATCAACCTCCAACGAACTCCTCTCAGCTTTCATCTAACACAACCCACTTACATTCAAGAGCTTCTGTCTTCAGCTTCCATGGCAAATTGTAAACCCATTCAAACTCCTTTACCCAACAAAATTCCCTCCGATCCTGCTCTACAACAATCATTTACCCAACCATTATTGTTCCGCCAGATTGTGGGTTCTCTTCAATACCTGTCCGCCATCCGCCCAGACATCGCGTTCGCCGCAACAAACTTTGCCAACATATGCATCAACCTCTACTACTGCATTTTCAGCTACTCAAATGCCTCCTCCGTTACCTGCAAGGCACTGTCGACTACAGTCTGTTCCTACCAAAAACCGATCTTGTCCTAACTGCATTCTCAGAGTCTGACTGGGCAGGTGACGCCATTGATCGCAAGTCTACCACTGGATACTGCATCTTTCTCAGCAGGGCGCTCATATCGTGGACAGTGAAGAAACAAACCACTGTCGCCTGCTCTTCAACAGAGGCCGAATATCGTTCTCTTGCTGTAGCCGCTGCCGATATAATCTGGATCCGCCACTTATGCAGTGACTTTAACATCTCCCTGCAGCCTACTCCCCTCTACTGTGACAATATTTCGGCAATGTCCATTGCTACCAACCCAATCTTCCATGCCCACACTAAACATATTGAGATCGACCATCATTTTGTTCGGGACAGCATTCAAGCAAAATATATCGCCGTTCATCACATTGCGACGGAAGACCAGCTTGCGGATCTCTTTACTAAGGCCCTCCATGTCTCCAAATTTCAGACTCTTCGCACCAAGCTAATGGTTGTTCCACCCATGAGCTTGAGGGACGGTGTAAAGGAAGAATGCACCACCATTGCATCCACTCATTCTGAGTAGCAACGAACCCCTGCTCCTGCAACTGATACCACCGAACGGCCTCTGGCATCAGCCAGCCTTATGTAACTATCAAAGGGCAAACTAGTCATTTTCTTACTTTCTCTTATCCTCAACATGTCTATATAATTATTTGAATTGCTACAGTAAAGGTTACCATTGAGAGTTCATTTGTTTGATTTGAGCTTCTTCCTTAACGTAACTCTCTGATGAAGATCCTGTTGGATCATAGCTTTCGGTTTATCAATACTCTCTTAGACTTCATTTGGTATAACTTTCTTACTGTTTTTTAAAATAATTTTTTAGCACAAAAATATATTCAACAACAACAACATCAAGCCCTTGTCCCACTACGTGGGGTCGGCTACATGAATCCTTCTTAGTAAAAAATATATAGTTAAAAAAATACTAAAAAATCACTTTGTAAAGCAGTAAGAAAGTGTCTCAAATAAAGCTTTAGCGTAAAATAATGTTTAAGGCACAAAATGTATCACTTTAAGAAGATGATTCGAAGTGGAAATATTTTGCTATGGCTCCAATAAATCAAATAATATCTTCACAACTATGAGATTATAACACATGACATTTATTTAAAGTTTTCTTTATATTTTATTATTTTGATATTCTAGTAAAGTTATTTGATCCGAAAATTGAAAGAAGTAATTAAAGTTAAAAAAAAATCAATAAAATATATCTCAAATAATCAGCTTAAATGGCAATAGTTTCATCAATTAAAATTTTTTCCATTCTCGAATGCTCAATTTCTACCTTAACATTTTAATCGAACTTTCCCTTCGTAGTTTCCAATTCCAGTCCATAACCTACTCTTACTCGACTATTAATACTCTCTTCCGTTTCCTCAGCAAAAACCCTCCTTCTCAATTCAACGCTCTACAGTGTCCTCTTCTTCTCCTCTCCTACCTTCCACCTCCACTAAATACTGAACAAAAGCTCCACCTTTCGTCTCTCGTTCTATAAAGATCTTTGCTTGAAGGAGGAGGAGGAGGCGCTAGAAGAACACTAAAGCTCTTTAATCTATCATCGTATATCAAGAAAGACTTTACTTTGGCAGACATGGGCTTAAGCTATCAGTGCGCTTCTTCCATCCTCCTTTGTTCTGAAGACAACAGCAGCATCTTCGGCTTTGAAGAAGAAGAAGAAGAGGTTGAAAGGCATTGGTCTGATTGCCGCCCTCTGCAAAAAAACTGCGACTTTTATAGAGATTTCTTGATGGATTTTCCCTTGCTATCAGATGACTGCGTGCGCTTGCTGCTACAGAGAGAGTTAGAGCATCTGCCTAAGGAGGACTATGCCAAGAGGCTGATGAACGGGTCTTTGAATGTTTCCATCAGAAGCGATGCCATCGATTGGATGCTAAAGGTGTAATTTTTCTTCTGATTTTATTTTTTAAGGATCTTACGCTGATGCTTTTCTTTTCACCATTCCAAAGGATTCTTGATCAATGTTAACGCTTTTAGATCAATTACCTTTACGGTCTTGCCTATTTTGTTGCTTCTTTTATCTTTTCTTGTAAATTATTGAACTTGGTTTTCATTAATAGAATTTTCTGCTAGAGTTTTGATTCTGTGGTCGTGGGCTTGGCTTTTTTTCATTGTCATATTTACTTTTGATGATTATGGGTAAACTGGATGTGATTTACTCTCTTTTTTGGCATCTTTTTTCAACTTATTGGATGTTCTAATTCTGATGCCAGGTTCATGCCTATTACAATTTTGGACCTTTGAGTTCTTATCTTTCTGTTAATTTTCTGGATCGATTTCTTTCTTCATATGAGCTCCCTGTAAGTACTCGAGCCTCACTTAGTTCTTTATATATTCCGATCATAGATATGTCTATGCAAATGTTCCATTGCCCTTTTCTCATCAGTTATAGATCTGTAAATTTAGCAAGGAAAGGCCTGGATGACTCAGTTGTTATCAGTAGCTTGCTTATCTTTGGCTGTCAAAGTGGAGGAGACTCAAGTCCCTCTATTGCTTGATTTGCAGGTAAAGAAGAAACCATCATATTTATGAGGTTGATGAATTTGACAAAATTTGTTTATTTCTAATTACATCGAACCAAATTATTGGATCTGGCGAAATTAATTGTTTTCTAACACATGCTTTCAATCTACAAGGAACTGAATGAACTTTTATTAGTATTGGAATATAGATTTCATGATGAATGTTCTATTTAAAGTTTAAAAGACTTATGAACATTGTTTGATCAATAGGTGAGTGAGGCCAAGTTTGTCTTTGAAGCTAGAACCATCCAGAGAATGGAGCTCTTATTGCTAAGCACTCTCAAATGGAGGATGCACGCCGTGACGCCTTTCTCCTTCATAGATTACTTCCTTCATAAGCTCAATGAGGGCAATTCCCCATCCAAGCTATCATTATCGCAATCTGTGGAGCTCATTCTTAGCACCATTAGAGGTACTACTTAAATTTTGAGTTTATCATTTGAGTCACAAACTATAAAACAAGGGAAAGTGAATCGAGATCTGACAATGAGACTTGATTCAGGGGTTGATTTCCTAGAATTCAAACCTTCTGAAATCGCTGCAGCCACTGCACTATCAGTAATGATTGAAGCCCAAACAATGAATGTTGAGAGTGCGATTACTTGTTGCTGCAATGTAGATAAGGTGAAGATTGTTTCCTAATTCACATGGTATCATATTACCATCTTTTTTAAAGTATGTTATTGAGCTAGATGAGTGTCATCTATGGCTGCAGGAGAGAGTGCTAAAATGCTATGGAGTGATGCAGGAGGAGATACTGATAAGTAGTTCAACACTCAAGTATGGGATGCCATCAGTTCCTTCTATGCCACAGAGCCCAATTGGAGTTCTGGATGCTGCTTGCCTGAGCTATAAGAGTAACGAAATGATTTCTGAATCTCAGCCAAGTTCTCATCACTCTTCTCCAGCTGCAAAGAGAAGGAAACTAAGCAGAGCTTCCATTTCATGATGGTGAGAAGAGATCTCTTTTCAGGTTTTGTGCTGATTTAATTGTGAAGAGGCTTTGATCTATATGGCTATTAAGTTTACTTTGAAAGTGAGAATTTTTTGAAGGAGCCTGGAAGATTCACAAAAGGGGCTTATGGATAAAGCTTGGAAAGATTAAATAGTATGAAAATTGAGAATAAATGGATGTGATTGGATTATTTGTCCATGTTCTGAATATAAATAGGGATGCCAACAACTACTATAATGATAATGGGGAGGGGATGGTGTTGTATGTGTGCCAGGAAGATAATAGTGTGAAAGAGTACTTGTTATTTTTCAGTTTATATATATCTATATATATTTTTTGAGAGAAATTAAAACGATTTTCTTTGGATATGAACTTTGCAGCAATAAACACTGAAAGAATGAGTACTACTTGTTTATTTTGTAGCATGTTTCCTTTAATGTAAAGTTAGATGAGATTGTAGTTATACAACACTCTCCAATTACTTCATATTTAAGTTATTTGATTGATAAAGATCTTAAAATTTATTGTCAACCTTCTTTGATTGAATCTCAGGCATCACCTTTTAACCTATTGATTTAGGCTTCGTTTCAAACGGCTTTATTACTTCTTCCTGAAGCAGCTCTTTAGTACAAAAATTAAAACTTTTATACTAGAAAGCTGCATTAAGAAGTAATAAGAAAGTCATCTCAAATGAAGTCATAGTAATTCTTGTTTCATGCATTGGATTCTCCATCTTTTTCATAATCCTAAATTAATATTTCTCGTGAATGAAAGATATTTTATCCAAACAAGACATGTATCTCCTAGATATGAAGGGTGTCTAGTTGGGATCGGATTTGACTCAAAATGAATTTGACCCGAATAAATTTGACTCAAATTCAACTTGAATTTGATCTGTTGGACTCATTTATTATACACATCATGTATTTATTTCACATCGTCGTGATTTATTCAACTCTAAAATGATCAGTTTGATTTGAACTTGATTTGTTAAGCTTGAATTCAAATGATAATCAGATCAATTCATATTGTGATGGTGATGCCTGATCCAAACATTCAGTTGCTTGTTAGCTTGTTTGTAAGGGTCATCGATTTATAATGTTCTCAATTCGTATTGCATTGGTTGTCAGTCCATGGCTCAGTGGTTAGGGAGCCTCAGGTCTCTTATCAAGACTCAAGCTTGAGTGACAATCTTAGCATATCTGTGTGTATTGTGTACTCAATCGATTAAAAGTCCCTCAAAACAAGTTCACCTTGTAATGTTGCCATGTTTAAGATCATCATCCAATTGATCAATTGTTTGACTTCTCTATTAAGAATTATGATGCTCTTAGTTCTCATTGCACTGTTGCCCAACAAACACGGTGTTCGCGGTTCACATTTTGCGGGTCGGGTTACGTCAACCCGGTAACCCACACAGGTCAGGTCCGGGTTGACTAACTTGACCCGTTTGCAAAACCGGGTTAGATTAGTGTCAACCCGTTTACGTCTGAGTCAAGTCAAGTTCAACCTGAACCCGACCCGTTGACCCGAATTGACACCCCTAAGTACTGGAGAAACTGAAAAACCTTATCTGGTTCCTACTTCAGCTTTGCTTGCATGATTTTGCTCGTGCTTTATTGAAATCAAATATAGGTGGAAAGCATCCCAACAGGATATGGATGACTTCACTTTTTGCTCAAGAGGGAGCGGTTCTAGCTTTTGTTCCGGTGGTTTTTCTATCGTATAGGAATGGAGCAGGTAAATTTCGATCATTTGTTTGGGACTAAGCCCATTCAGTCTCTCTCTATATTGTTGGCATTGAGGTGGAGACATTGGAGAAATAATAGAGAGTTAGTGGTGAAAGTTTCCCCATTTCCTCCTAGCAAAGTAAGTTTCCCCATTTCTTTCTTGGAAGTTTCGGTCCCAAGATTAAGACTTTACAGAGCTTATATAAGTAAGAGGACAATTATTCTCTCCCATGATGGCCCATTGTACTCAATTTGGGCATCGAATCTCTCTGCTTAGTGGACTCCCAATCTCTTGTCCATATAAAGGCCTAGACAAACGCCATCCACGGCGCCCTTTGGGCCTCTTGGACTCTCTCTCTCTCTCTCTCTCTCTCTCTATTTTATGTGATTGAATATTTATTTATTTTTAAAACTGATAAATCAAAATAATTTTATCCTAATCGGCAACATTATGATGATGATGATGATGATGATGGTGTTAAAAGTATAAGATAATTTTCTCTCTCTCTCTATTTACGTCTAATGAATGATCAAAATAATGAAATGAATGATTTCTTTATTTTATGAGAGCCTATAAACTTGTTTAGTTGCGGATTAAGTTAAGCAAGGCTAAATAGTATAAGCTAAGCTAAACCTTTTATTAGGGCTAAGACATTTAGTTTATATAAAAAGCTATGTTGAAATTTTTGTTTGGTTGCATTTTGCCTTAAACTAATTTGCTTATAGAGTGATAATTTATAATTAGAGGATAATTGCCCTTGATAAAAATTATTTTATCATAAAATAATTTAAATCATTATGAAATCCTTAAGGTATGCAAGAATTAACTTAGCTAAAACCTTATTAACTATACTTAAATTATTATTATAGTGAGTCATTATTTGATTAATTAATAATTTCATACTTAAATATCAAAATTTTCTTAATCAAACAATCTTATCAATCATAGTTAAATTTTTTATTATGAATAATCAAGGGTTTGCTTGGGATCATTTTTTCTCTTTTTTTTTTTCTAATTTTTTATTTTATTTTATTTTGTTTATATTTTAATGTGACAATAATTGCTAGTAGTTATTATCATTGTTGATTATAGAACAAAGAAATTTTGATTGAATTGGATGTATTAAGAGCAATCTAACATTTTTTTTATGCTCGATCACCACTCTGTGGCTCATGGCAAGAAGAATATCCTCACTCTGTCATTTTTTCTTTAATGCTTTTAGTTACATCACTTAGGTTTCGTTTACGATAGCTTTAGATCATTATTATTTTGGCTGCTTTCAAAAAAATTTAGTACGAAAAATTGATTTAAAAACAGTAAAAAATATTCTCACAAACAAACCCTAAACTTTCCCCGTATTCTTAAAATAAATGGGAAGAGAATAGTAGCACTTCTTCTGGGCGTGTTCAGAAATCGTATAAGATGCAAGTGAATCCTCTCGTGGAAAATAATTGTACCTTGGTTGGGGGAAATCGTCGTCGCAGGAAATCCAAATAAGCTTTTTGGAGTTTCCTCGGTTTGGATGTTGTGGTTAATTGGTTGTCTGGCTCTTTGGATTTGGACTTGCACCTGTTTTTCGTTAGATTGTTTGGTGCGGCCAAGATTTTTAATATGGGCAATGATGAGGCCGTGCTATCTGTTCGTATGGCTTGTTGGCATCCATTACTAGCGGCTTCTTGCTGGTCTTCGTGCAGGATTTGGTTTTGCTTGCCTGTTGCTTGCCCTTTGGAGGGACCTTGTTTATTGTTTGAGTGGTCGCCGGTGATTCCCCTTTTCTTTTATGGTCGTTTGCTCCACTATGTATTTTTTTTAGCTGTTTTTTGCTCATGTTTCGTTGGATGGCTATATCTTCTATTTTATGGAATAAAATTTCATGTTTAAAAAAAAATCTCTCTTTAAAATAAAGCATAATTTTAGTAAACTCCTAGCATACTTTTTGTCATAAAGTTTTTGGTGTCTTATTCTAAGAACAATGTCTGCCCAACAGAGAAATTATTGTGTATGCAGTCCGAACGCAGGGAACGGTTCGGATGCTGCTTATTTACTGATTATTTTGCTATGTATTTTTTAATGACAAATAAGCATCAAATAGATAATACTCACTAAGTAGTCACTAAATACATAATAAATACACAAAAAATACGTTAAAAAAATTATGTATTAAAGAATACGCAGCAGAAAAGCAATAAATACACAGCATCCGAACCGTTATCTATGTTCGGACTGCGTACACAATAATTTCTTGTGCTAACAACACCTTGACTCGCCCCAACGGAACCGTAAGCCACATGGCATGCTGAAGCGAAGACATGCCAGGTGGCATCTGGTATATAGCGGTTTAGGAGTATCTCTGTTAGTAATATTTTTTTGGGAAAAAAGTTCTTTTTTCAGCCACAGGAATCACCATAAATTTTCACTATTAGCAAAAAAATTAAAAATTATAAATTTTGGAGATTTTTTTATTTTCTTGTATTTCCATTTTACTTAAATATAAGATTTATTTTTATTAGATCAAATTTAGAGGAATAAAAAATAAAAATAAAATATATCTTTATTATTATGATTATTATTATTGCACATGCTGCTATTTCGTTCTAGAAATATTTTATTTGCACTATTTTAATTATTCCCAAGAGTGAAATTGTACTAAATATATAAAGTTATATTAAAAATAATGCTTTTAATTCATATAAATTAGTAAATTACAATAATATCCATGTTCTTTTTTCTATTTATATAAATCATACAAGTAATCATGTGAACAAATGCACAATTATCATTAAACTGTCTAATTTTTTTAGAGTATATTGAGACCATGCAACATTAATCTAATTTTAAAAATTTAAATATATTTGATTTAAGGGAATTTGAAGGAATAAAATATATTTTACTTTATAACTCTGTTTTCATAGCTTGTTTCAATATAATTATTAGATAATTAAATTAATGTTCCGTTTGAGACGACTTTCTTCTTGCTTCTTAAAATAGTTGTCTAGTACAAAAATTAAATTTTTGGATTGAAAAGCTGCTATAAGAAACAGTAAAAAAGTTATCCAAAATGAAGCCTTAGGCTTCGTTTGGGACGGCTTTTTTACTGTTTATTGAAGCAATTTTTTAATACAAAATTTTAATTTTAATACTAAAAAACTGCTTCAATAAGCTTTAAAAAGCCATCCCAAACGAAATCTTAATTTAACAATGTATTCCAATTATGTATTAGTTAGTAGTGAGAAATATAATTCCAACTTATTTCTATGGTCTCTTTCTTTTATTTTATAAACAGACCGTTCTTTACTTCTAAATTTCAATCTTCATACAAACTAGATTCAATAATTTTTCAAATATGATAATTTATCATGAAAATAAGAAATTTTGAGTAATTTTCACTCATATGACCTAATTTTTTATGCTAAACATATATCTCTAAAAATGAATCGAAGTCTAATAACCATAATTCCATTAAACAATCTTTATTGAGAATAAAAAAATCTTGAATGTTTTAATATTTCATAATAATTGCTTATAACTAATATAATTAAAAATTAATCTATAAATTTGATACGTCACGAAAAAAACACCTTTATTTTAAGTAAAAATTTGGTTGTCTCATATAAACGCTGCACCCTACTCTTTTATATGTTTGTGTGTTGGATCTTCGTTCAAAGCTAAGACGTTAAACTCTATATTTCTCTAGTGTTGAGAATGTTCCAAGACACAACAATATTCTTTATCTTTCTAATCAAATGTCTATTTTTTTTTCTTTTTTTTTTTTTTGTACACTTGTTGTAAAAATAAATCATAAGTTAGCTTGCGGCATAATCTAATAAGGCTACAAACTTACAGAAAGCAATCGATCCTACATAAACTTTGCCACATAGCCCAGCACAGCAGAGAGAGCTGGCACTGGTTCTCCAGTAGTTCTGTGAGCACAATTAACTACAGTGCATACTGAAAATATTTTAAAAAGTGAAGCAATTAAGCATCACGCTGCCAAAAGTTTGTGTTAGAGAGAGAAGCTCCCCTAGGGTTTTTTTCTCCCTTCGCGCCTTCTCTCTTTCCCGCCGCCTTGAGGAGGACTCCTCGTCAGGATGTCCTCCTCCGCCACCGCCTTCCCCCCTCTTCCCAACTCCGCCCCTCTTTCCCTACCTCCACTCTCTAAGGATCTTCTCCACTGGAAGCTGCTCCTATCCTCCCAGACCCCTGTTTCGCAGGATTTCTCCAACTCCCTTGCTCATCATCCTACTAAGAATTTCACCGCCCATTTCACAAAAGCTCAGTTTGATGCCGGTGCTCCTGACTGGTCTTTATCTTTAGTTGGATACTCCATTGGCAAAAGACCCTTTTACGAAGCTTTGCTCTCGGTCATCAAAAAATCGTGGAAGCTCAAAGGTGAGCTCTCCCTCCTCACCCTCGACGATGGTTTCTTTCTGCTGAAGTTCTCTTCCCCCGAAGACTATGACATGGCGTGGACTGGTGGTCCGTGGTTCTTTTTCGGGAAACCTTTCATCTTGCAGAAATGGTCACCGAATTTTGTCCCCAAGCGCGAAGAGTTTGCCTCCATCCCGCTCTGGATAAAGATAAAAAACCTTCCTTTGTCTTGCTGGACACCTGAAGGTATATCCAAAATTGCGAGCTGCGTGGGAGTTCCGCTGGCGGTAGATGCTCTCACGGCGGCAAAAACCAGGCTCACCTTTGCCCGTGTTTGTGTTCAGGTTTCATGCTCTGACCCTTTACCGGATGAGATTTTCTTTTCTGTTGATGGAAAGATCTCCCCTTTGGCGGTTATCTATGACTGGAAGCCATCCCCCTGCTCTTTCTGTAGCTCCATCTATCACGGCCCTTCCCATTGTCCAAAAAATCCTAATCCTCCTTCAACTGAGCAATTTACTCAGACCTTCAGGGGTAGAAGCTCTAGCCGAAGACCCAAAAAAAGCCAGCCACCTCCCATCCCTCCTCCCAAAAATCCACTCTCCACCCCCTTGGTTGCTGCTTCCACAGCTCCTCCCAAACCGTCTGATCCCAACTCCTCAAGCCTCCCTATCCCTAACCTCAATTCCCCCCCATCTGAAGGTGGCACTTCTGACATCCCGACCTCTACTTCTAATCCTCCTCCTCTCATCAACCCTAAACAGAGCACCCTCACTATTACCAATCAATTTGACATCCTGGCCAACCAACAGGACATTCCCTCTTCCTCCTCTGATCAACCTTTGCACCCCCCTTCTGCTCTGGTTCCTCCTCTCAGTCAGAACCCCAATTTACCCCCTGACAAGATTCAGCTCCTGGCCAGCTCCTCTATCAACCTCTTAAACAATTTACACAACTCCCCTTCCACCTCCACTGGAAAAAGCCCAGCCCAAAGCTCCAGTTTTAGTAACTCATCTGCCCAAGAGACCAACAGCCTTATGAGCACTAGAAGCAAACAGGGGAAGAAAGGTGGTAACTCAAAAAACAAGCGTAAATGACCCTGCCGCGTATAGCTTCTTGGAATATCAGAGGATTTAATCATCCCTCTAAAGTTTTGTCCTGCAAGTCTTTGGTTAATAAGTTTAATTTAGATATGCTCTTTATTTTAGAAGCAAAAGTCTCTGTCCTCTCAGTCACTGACGACTGGTTTTTGCGTTCTCATATGGTTTTCCCGGT
The DNA here is from genome assembly GCF_001605985.2 of Dendrobium catenatum. Classification (NCBI taxonomy): domain Eukaryota; kingdom Viridiplantae; phylum Streptophyta; class Magnoliopsida; order Asparagales; family Orchidaceae; genus Dendrobium; species Dendrobium catenatum. Next base: position 501,096 of record NW_021319578.1, read on the forward strand.
TGAGGGATCTCATCAAAATTTTGACCATTCTGTTACGGGTCGGATCTGGATCAAGTGGAATGCTCAGAAGGTTTCCTTTAAACCTCTTTTTACTTCCAATCAGATGATTCATGGTGTTATTCTGGTTGGAAATTTGGAGGTGTGTTGCATTTCTGTTATCTATGCTTCTAATAACTTGTTGGAGAGACAACAATTGTGGGCTTTGATTGTTAACCTGGCAAGTCATACCACCTTACCCTGGGCTATCCTTGGTGATTTCAACTGCTGCAGATATTCTAATGACAAAGCGGGAGGTATTCACATTCCACATAGTAAACTGGGTGAATTGAATTCTCTTGCTTTCAATGCGGGGGTCTCTGACCTTTCCTCCATGGGCCATTTTTACACCTGGTATAATCAAAGATTAGATAATCCTATTCATATCAAGCTGGACCGCATTCTCATCAATGATGCTTGGCTCTCTTCTTTCCCCAACTCCCATTACATTGTTAGTAACCCAGCTGTCTCTGACCACTGCCCCCTTGTTCTTCATCTGGACTCCCCTACTAACACGAAACACCGTTTTATGTTTAAGAATTTTTGGTGCTCACTCCCTGCTTTCTGGAAAGAAGTCCTGGATGTTTTTTCCTTGCCGGTTTCTGGTAGCCCTATCTGTGATCATCTTCATAAGCTCAAAGAGCTCAAATGCCGCCTAAAAAACAGTTACTGGAACTCTTCTAATTCCCTGGCTGTTCAGATTGAGACTCTCTCTTCTGCCCAGGCTGAAGTCCTTCAAAAGCTTCATAATGATCCTCTGAATGATATGCTAAATCATCACCTCTCTTCTATTAATGCTCAACTCTCTGCTACTAAAGTCAAATTGATTGATTGGATGTCCCAAAGAAGTAAAGCTAGATGGTTGCAAGATGGGGAGGATGATCTGAAATTTCTCTATGCCAACATCAATGTTAGACACAACTCTAATCAGATTAGAGGGATTTTGGTTGATGGTATTCTGCACACTACCTCTGATCACATTGCTGCAGCTTTTGTTAATCATTTTCAGAAGATTTTTAATGGGCCGCATCCTCTTTCCAACTGTGATTTACCATTAGGGAACTCTATCCCTAATGATCAACAAGATTTACTGATTGCCCCCTTTACTATGGATGATATTAAAGAAGTTATTTTTTCCTCTCCTAAGAATGCTGCTCCTGGTCCTGACGGTTATACTTTCGAATTCTACAGAGCTGCTTGGAATACTCTTGGTAAACATATTTGTAATGCCGTCCAATCCTTCTTCCACACCTCTTTTCTCCCTAGACATGCTAAGAACACTGTTGTTGCCCTCATTCCCAAGAGTCCTCATGCTTCCTCTGTTAATGACTACCGACCTATTTCTCTTTGTAACACCTTCTACAAAATCATTGCCAAACTTTTAGCTAACAGGATGAAAATGGTCATGCCTTATATTATTCATCCTGCCCAAACTGGTTTTATTAAAAACAGAATTATCACTGATAACATCATTTTGGCCTCGGAAATTCTTAGCACCTTCAACAAATCTGCAAAAAACCATGTTTTTTGTGCCAAATTTGATATTCATAAGGCCTTTGATACTGTTTCTAGAGAGTTTATTCTCAGACATATGCAAGCTAAAGGCTTTCCTCCTATTTTTGTTTCTTGGATTAAGGCTTGTATTACTGATATTCATTTTTCTATTGCTATTAACGGCTCTCTTGAAGGTTTTTTTTGGCTCTGCTAACGGTCTTAGGCAGGGATGTCCCCTGTCCCCTTACCTGTTCACTCTTGCTATGGACGATCTCTCCTCCTGTTTTGAAGATGCTAAAGCAAATGGGAACTTTGTTGGTATCAATGTGGACAACTTCAACATCACCCACCTTTTGTATGCGGATGACTTACTGGTTTTCTCTAAAGCTGATTTACAGGAGGCGGCTAATCTTTCAAAAATTCTGAATATTTTTGAAAAATCCTCTGGGCTGAAAGTTAACCCCCTTAAAAGTTCTATTCTCTTTTCAAAAAATTGCCCTTTGGATGATGATATCTGTGAGCTTCTCAACATCAAGTCTACTTCCACACCTCTTAAGTATCTTGGGCTCCCTATTTTTCTCAAAAAGCTTACTTTTGCTGATTTTAACCCTCTTATTAAAAAAATCACCTCTGCTTTAGAGGGTTGGAGGGCTAAAACACTTTCTTTTGGGGGCAGAACTCAATTTCTTAAGTACACCATCTTTAACACTATTGCCTATTGGATTAGGGGCAGTATTATGCCCAAAAGGTGTTTTCAGGTCTTAAACAAAATCTGTGCTAGATTTCTTTTCTCTCGAGACACTGTTGTTAAGAAACTCAGGCTGATTGCCTGGAAGGATACCTGTATTCCTAAGACTATAGGTGGGCTTGGAATTCCTTCTATGGATTCTCTTTCCTACAGCTTCAACTGCTCTACTATTTTAATATTTTTGAATGAGGAGAACAATCTTTTGTTTAACTGCTGGCGTGAACGTTATTGCTCTCTTTGGTTACCCTCTAAGAATTCTTCGTCTCTTTTCTGGAAGAAGCTTTGTTTAACTGCTCATTCCTCTAAGCATTGCTGGCAGTTCAGGATTCTTTTCAACTGTCAACTCTCTTTTCTTTGGGATCCCTGGTGTTTTGGGAAATCGATTATGGATTTAGTGGATCAAAATGTTGATTCTTCTTGGCTGGATCAGTTGTCGAAAGTGCTTGTCTCTCACTTTTTGATTAATAGTACCTGGAATTGCCCCTCTACCTGGCCTTCCTACCTTGTGAATCAAATTCTATTGGTACCCATATGGAATATTGGAAGAACTTGTTTATGGTACTCTGCTGATAATTGCTCCAATATGCTGTTCAGGAAAGAATTTTTTAAAGGGTATCCGGTGGTTAACTGGCATCGTTTTATTTGGCACAAACGTAATGCTATTCGTTTCTCCTCTTTTGGTTGGATGGCTGTGAGAAATGGACTCAAAACTGCTGATAATTTGTTGAAAAGAGGCATTAATGTTAACCCGAGCTGCTCCTTCTGTTTGGATTTTACAGAAAGCCACAGTCACCTTTTCTTTGAATGCGATTTCTCTTTTAGCATCTTGAATTCTATAATTCCTCACTCCCAAACTCTGCTGCTTCGTCCTAACCTGTTTCAGGTTTTTGATCTTATTGAGGAAATTGCAGATAATGCTGTTAGTTTAAACTTCTATTCCATGCTTATAAACATTGCAATTTACTACATCTGGAGGGCGCGCAATGACAGAATTTTTGGAAACATTATTGAATGCCACACCACTGTTTTCAAAAAAATTAAAAAGGCTGCCCTGGCGAAGCTGGAAAATTGGGCTAAAAGACATCTTGTTCTTCACCTTCTGGATTAACTGTATTATGCTGGCTTTCAAGCAGACTGTCTCTGCTTGGTCTATTTCTGAGAATTCTTCTGGTTGGCCCATATGGCAACCAAGCTGCTTCGTTTTGCATCTTCAGACAATTTTGCAGGACAATGATGAGTACTGTAGTCCTGCCTCTTGGAGGGCCATTTCGGCAACCAGAGGCAACCATTCTGACCATCTCATCGTTCCGGGCCCTTTCGAGTGCTACTACATTTATAACCTGAGTCCTGATCAATTTTGTATACCACAATTTTATTTTTTTGGTTATTACTGGGTGGTATAGTTTTTCTCTTTTACTGTTTTGTTTATTTGGTTTCCTTTCTTCCCAGCTCTGTTTTTTTAGTTGGATGTTAGTTTGTAATAGTTTTTCTTCATCTTAATAGATGGGCTTTGGCCCCAAAATTCCCCAAAAAAAAGAAAATATTTTAAAATCATATATCAAACTAAGGAAGGTCATCTTAAATGACAAGATATCAAATACACTTTTAACTATTTTTTATATGTAAATAACCATAAGGGAAAAAGATTTGTTAAACTCTCACTAACAAAAAATAAGGTTATCGCAGCACAAATTTTGACCTATAGTGACGATTCTAACAGCTACTTTTTTTCCTTGCAGCAGTTTTAGGACCGCTGCACGGCCGTTGTAATCGCAATGCGCTACAAAGATATTCTGCAACAGTTTATAGGCTGGCATGATAGTTTTGTCTAAGTGCTTAATTTAAACGTTGCATACTTACAAAATTATAGTGGTTATAACCGCTATAGATCTGAAGGAAACGAAGTGATTTACAGAATTGTGGCGGTTACGATTATAACCGCGGTCCATATTTTTTTTCTAAACACAGAACTGAAATGATCGAGCAATGCTTCTTTTCATTTGGATGCAGTGGAATAATACAATACGATCGAGCTGTGCATGGAGAAGGGGTTGGGATCGAAAGAGAAAAAGATCAGAAAAAGAAGATGGATCGCAAGTCGCAAGAGTCCAGCCAGTATAAGAGGCTAGCTTTTGGCAATAGCATCAGTTAAAACCTCTGGTTTTTGCACTGGTTAAAACCACTGCTAGGTTTTGGCAATAGCATCGGTTAAAATCGTTGCTAATACCGCGTTTTGACAAGCGGTTTTCAAATCTCCCATAACAAATGTTACGAAAATCCATGTTTTTTATTAGTGTCTACAACCCAATCTGAACTTTAGAAATTTTAACAGAGCTTAGTTCTTTGAATGCTGGATGCACCAAATAAGTTTACTATCATGTTGTGATGAAAATGAGAAGGTGCGGTAGAATGAAAAGGAACAAACGAACAAGCATCTCCATGGCCATGTAAACTGAAATAAGCCAGCAATCAGATCTGAAATCAATTTGTTAGCCTTTCCTGGCTCAGGCTGATGCTTCAAATCACTCTACTCTCTATAAGAATCTCCAGCTATCATTCACAGTTAATGGATACGAAGCTGCTTTGACCAACGAACACTACAAAATTTTTATAAGAATTTCCAGTACCGGCATCAGCAGCAGGTCAGAGCTACAAAAACAAGCCTGATAGCTGGTAATGATGCCATGCCAACACCTGTAGCCATGAAAGACACCAAAAAGATAATAAAAAAAGAAGTGGCCCCTGAGAAGACCTGTCTTATAATAAATAGATTGTCTCAAAATCAGGTGACTGAAGTCTGTGGAGACTGGAGAGGGAGATAGATTCAACAAAATGAACTGTATGAAGGAATCAAATTGCAAATTTAACAGTTTGAATTTCATAGATCCAGACGACAACTACAGTAAACCAACAAATGTGTTTGGCTTTCGCTTTTATTGTGAATCGAGCTTGAACTGTATGCATCGTTCATGGAACTTTTAAGCTTTGATTTCCTTCTTAAATAACCATTCAGTTAGACTCTGGTTGAGAAGGTGACATCAATGAATGATTTAAGCTCGATTCTAGAAAATTTAGCAACTTTACTTCTGTCGTAATCAAATGTTGTAATTAGCAGAAGCGCTTGTTCTTGTTTATGAAAATTTAGCAACATTACCATGAGACCAATCAAAGCATGGTGGCCAGAATACAGAGAGCTCTGCTATGTGGATATATAGATGGGGACCAGAGAACTACCAGTGATCTCAAGTAAAAAAACAAAAGACCTGTCTTGAAAATGGCAGGCTGGCTTTGCAGTCAAGGTGAAGAAGTTAGAAGAGTCTAGGATGGACAGAGGTTAGAAGACCCCTACAGAAAGCATCTACAGGCTAATCAAAAAAGATGAGTGTAAAAACCTGATCTAAGTTCATTATGACTCTGAAATTAAGCTTTGATTTCTTCAACAATGGAGCGCAGAAGCTAAGGAGGAGGAGAACTTATTCTGTGCGGACACAGGATAGAGAGAACCGTCTGGTTTTCTCTCTGTCTATAATAAAAGCGCAGCTGTTATAGTAAAAACTGCTTTTACTATAAACTGAGAGAACATCGGACGGTTCTCAGGTTGGATGTCCGCATAGAATAATTCATCAAGAAGATGGCCCAATAAATCTTATAAAACATTTAAGGCTTTTTCAGTTCATTTTACTTGTTCGATTCATGATGATTTTGATAAGATTGTTTATTGATTGTGAAAGAAAGTAAGAACAGCCATAAATGTTTAATCATAAATAATTTGAAAGTTTGGACTATACTGTTATTTCGATGTTATCTTCAATATTAACCTATAAAAAATAAAATATAAATTTTAATGCATATTTTAGGTATAGCAAAAAATCAAAAAAAGGATTTTTTTTTTTCTTTTGAAGTACCAAAACCAGAGACATGGAATTAAAATTCAAATTCAAAAGGCGAATTACAATCCCATTACCAACACTCTTATTTCACTTCACTACCTTCAACGGTCACAATTACCCTTTTCTTTTTTCTTTTACTTCCCTTCTCCCGCTTCAAATCCTAGGAAATAGAATTCCTCCACCTCCTCGTCCCCTTCCTCACAGCGGCCACATCCGCCGCACCTCCACCCGCCGTCATCTGCTCCTGCCCTTCCATGCCTCCCATCTTAGTCAGCCTACTCAATCTCTTCCACCCACTCGTCCACCCCGATGACGCCGCCGTTGACCCATGCTTCCCCGTCTTAGCAGCCAGAGCCGTCGTCGCCGACATCTTATCAAACTGCCTCTGCAAACCTTCCATGTCATTTTGAAGCTCGGAATACTTCGTCTTCATTGTTTCGAGCTCGAATTTCAGTGTGTTTATATCCTTTTTGGCGGCGGCCCAGCCTTCCTGGAAGGATTGGGGCGTGCCTTCGATGAGCTGTTTGCGTGTGGAGATGATGGGTTGGTATGGGTGGCCGTCAGTGGCGACAGAGGCTGCGGCGGCGGCTTCTTTGAGGGTGGAATTGGCGATGGCGTTGCTGATTTTGACTTGCTCGGAGAAGAGGACTTGGACGACGATTCGGAGGGGAAGGCGTTCGTTCTGTGCGGCGTGCATGCAGGCGTCGATGGAGAGTTTTTGGCAGTCCATTACACGGCATAGGCGTTTTCTCTCGTGTTCTGTTAGGGTCGGGTGAGCCTGTTTTCAAACGGCTCCATTCATTCAATTTGTAAGATACTTTTGGATACAAATTTATAGCATAAATTGTAGAAATTTATCCAGAAGAAAGGAAGCAACTTTACCTTGAGGTAAGAGTCAACAGCCCTGTAAAGCCCATCATCACAAGACCTCGCCGAATCCGGCAAAGCCTCAGCCAAAACTTGAAACTTTGTCAGCGACAAATTCCGATCTCTCGACACCTCCGTCAAGTAACTATCAATCAATCTCGCCACCCTCATCTTTGCATTCGTTCCATGCTTTCCCGCCGGCGGACTTTCCCCTTCCGCCGTCTGTTCCTGCACCAAAAAATGCTCCACCAATCTCTGCACCAAATCCACATCAAACATAGTCTCGCTCTTACTATAATAAGCCGGAATCATCAAATCGGCTAAGCTCGCCTGCTCCAATTGCATCCCCACCCTCTTCTCCAGCTCCGTCACCAATGCCTGCGCCACTTTCAATAAGCTCGCTTGGCGTAGAAGCCGCAAGAGAAATCCGCATGTTACGCTGTCTCGTTGAGCTGGAATGATGCTTATAAGGCTTTCTATCACCATCCTCTGTTCTCTGGCAGCCGATCCTGTCCACTCTGCTTCCCTAACTCCAGCGCTGGCGGGGCCTGTGCCGGCGGCAACAATCATGTGGAGTCCTCCGCCGCCGGCTGCAATGGAGGAGTAGTCGTCGCTGCTGCTGATGTTGTTGTTGTCCTTCACTAGACCAGGTAACCATTTCGCTGCGTATTGCATGATGGCGGCGCCGATCAGCTCGTGTCGCATTCCCTTCACCTGTTAGATCTTATCATTGTTCTAATAAGTATTACATTTGACGCAAATTTTAGTAGTTGAGTTTATTATATTTTGACATAAAATTTGATTCAAAATTTTTTAAGTTACACTATTTGAATTGGATCAAGTTTATTTTAATCTTTTAAAAGTTTATAATAAAAATAATGAGAAGTATGTGCCCTCACATTCTTAAAAAAAAAAAAAAAAAAAACTATAACATTTTGATGACAGTGTCAAAACGGGTTGATGTATTAGTCACGGTCAAATCTAAATTTGATCGGGCTCGAACTCAACCAAGTTGACTTATCAGACTAGTTACAAGCCTAAGACTTTGTTTAAAACAGTTTTTTAAATGTTTTGATTTTCAGATCGTAATCATAATTTCTAATAGAGCTGCTTTACAAAAAATTTTGTACTAGAAATATATTTTCTACAACAATTTTAAAAATTATTTTCAAAAAACAACTCAAATTAAGCTTAAATCTTTTTATTTTAAAATCTAATAGCAAACCCCATCATTCTATGAAGTATTGGGAAGTCCAAAACATTTTTTATTGAGAATTGTGATAAAGCATTCAATCAATTGAAAACTCTACTCTCTTCATCACTAAGTGCTCCTTTATCTCATAATGATTGAGGACTCAATTAGCTCAATCTGAGTCCTCAATCATAATCAAAGAAGACAAAAAACAATGGGTTCTCTATCATGTCAGTAAGACCCTTCAACCATTTCTGTCTAATGAATGACCAATGATGACTTATCCTCATTATGACAAACAATTTCACAAAATAAATTAAATAAAGCTCACCCAATGCCTCAATTCAGCCATAAACCTATTTTAGACAATAACTTGATTATTACTCTCGTGTTGCTGAATTTGGATTAGGACTCAGTAAAATCGCCCTCTCGCTGAAAAAATTATTACGTGTGGTCATCAGAAGTCGTATGGAGGCCAATCAAGACAAGTCATATTATCTGACACATCCTGATTGACCTCCGGACCGTCCAGTAACCGACCATAATAATTTCTCCACTCGTTAAGAGTATTTGATTGAAGAATTCAAATGCTATATTTTTTTTATGCTGTAATTATGAAAAACTCTTTTGTACTAACTTAATCACAAAAGAATTTTGAGTTTATTGATTAAAGAGCAAGATTGTTTCTTCAATGTTGTGAATTCAATTAACTTTTTTTTTTTTTGTGATTTAATATTATAATCACATAAGCAACTAAAAAATAGGCTATTAATTTTGGAAGGATCAGCTAAATCTAAGTGTATTTTTTTATTCATTAGGCATCTCATTAGTTTGCTAAAAAACAAAATATTAAAAAAAAAAAAAGAATTATCAGCACCTTGATGGCGGTCACAACGCGCACGAAGTGGTCGATCCGAAGGATGGACACGTCTTCAAACCACCAGTCCGCCGGCACCGGCGAGTCCCGAGGATCTCCTCCGCCGGCAGCGGACCACTTAGGGCTGTTCGTGCGCGACGGGCGGCCGCCGTACGCCCACCGTATTCCCCTCGGGTTTGCGCACGCCTTCCACGCAATTGACTCGCTGCAACGCCGCACGATCTGCAGGTTCTCCGCCCATGGAGAAAGTCCCTCGCAGCTCTTGAGCACCACGATGGAGTCCCGCCATGAAGATAGAACCACATAGCTCAGAAAAGCTTCCGTTTTGAATATGAGGTTGCCTTCCTCCAGATCCTCTGTCATTTCCAGGTATTCAGCCGCACACCGAAGACCGGCGATGTTTGCGGCGGTTAGATCCACTGCGATCCCGTAGCAGAACTTCGCCGCTAGCTCGAAGGCCTCGAACCCGCCGGGGAGGTCGTTAAGCTCCACTACAACGTTCGGGTCCAGCTCCCGCGAGGTCTCGTAGATCATCCTGTTCATTTTGCCGCTTCTCGAGAGCAGAGGATACTTCAAAAACAAAAAAAAAATTCGCAAATTTAAGCACAGGCATAAAGAATCTCTCCACGAAAAGGAAGAAGACGAATCAACGAAACTAACTTTATGCAGATTGAAAGTCAATTCGCCGACTTTGATTACAAGATCGCTGGGAATGTCACTCGAGACGTGCCTGCAGCTCAAAATCACAAGATATCAGAGGCTGTTGAACTTATTGCTGTTTGAGATTTTAAAAGAGACTGTTTTGAAGAGAAAGTTTTGAGAAAATACCAAGATTGCTCTCTGCGAATGAAGCCATCTGGCTTGAAGCCGTCTTGCTTGTCGGCCTCGCCCTCCGGCAGGAAGCTCCTGTCTCTTACTCCGCTGTAACTCTCGCTCTCAGACTCCCACATGACGAACTTTCTCTGCTTTCTTATTCGAGAATAAAAAACGGATATATATACTAAGAAAATGAAGCTAGTGTAGGAGAAGGAAGAAACAGAGAACTGTCGCTTGTTAAATTACAGAACTTCTGTTTAGTTCTTGAAACTGAAAGAAAGAACCAAAAACCCAAGCAAGCAATAACAGAATGACAACGAAAGCCACAACAATGCAGAAAAAACCCCAAAATAAAGAAACAGAGTACTCTGAAACCACAAAGGAAGGATTTCATGCACAAAAGTGGCTTTAGTTCTGGGAACTTCTGCTGAAAATGAAGGACATGGACAACAGAAACATCCAAGATCCAAGGCCTAGAACGGCAGAAAGTAGAATTCAGAGCAAGGTGAAAGGTGAAAAGAAAAGATTCAGAAATCTGGGTCTTCGTGATGAAAGGGTACAGTTGTGGTGATCAAGAAGAAGAAAAAAAAAAATCACATGGGTTGTTTGGAGTTATGTGGGACTCTACTGCTCTCTGTCTTCCATAATTCTACAGGCTGTGAGGTTATGGGCTTCCCGAAAATCCCCTGCTTTGCTTAGCTTCAATGCATTCAAACTCTCCGTTTTTTTTAACCCTCATTCCGAGAGAAAGCTCTGAATTTGCGTAGCCATTGCTGTTTGTTTCTTCGCTTGAGGACTAATTAATTAATTAATTATACTGTGCGTCCTTGCCCCACAAGCAGCAACACCCATCTTGTTCTGTTTGGTTTTTTGGCTAACTATGGAGGGCATGATTGAGAAAGTTTAACAAAAGACCTTTACCATATGAAGAAGAAAATGATTTCTGCTTTCATATTTCATTATCTTTTCGTATTCTGGAAAATTTTTATGTAGCAAAACGCACAGAGAATTATGCAACCATTTAAGTTTGGGAATCATCTTGATATTCTTCAAAGGTCTATTCAAGATTTATCTTTTTCTTTTTTCTTTTTTTTTTTTAATGATGTTCTATTTTATTAGAGGTTAAAAATGTCTTATTTTCTCAAAAATAAATTTTGCATTAGTTTAGCTTCTAACCAAGGTTTATTTTCATTTTTACAGTCAAACTTTGTTACAATATGGTTGATACAAAGTCATGTTATTACATATTTGCCCATGATTTTTTGTTGCTTTTGATTGATGATTAATTAGTCATGTATGTTTATACCTAGAAGAAGCTTTCTTCCTGCTTTTTAAGGCATTTTTTTAGTACAATTTTTTTAGTTTAAAAAATTTATATTAAAAAATTACTTTAAAACACAGTAAGAAAATTGTTACAAATAAAGTTTTAGAAATATGACGAAGTGCATCATTGTTTCATGATAGAGTATTGATGATTTTTTGCACACATTCAAATAGTAGAAATTCAATGCACATAAGATAAGATTAATTTCATGAAAATATAAAATGAAAAATTTATTGGACTTTGTCAAATAGAAATTATTTTTTATAGGTAATAGTCTGTATTATAAAGAAATGTTCTTCCTCAAAATTGAAGAAGACATCAATATAATATTAAAAAAAATTAAATTACAATGCATTGATGGTGAAAGAACTTCAGAGGAGTTAATGTTGATGATAATGATGATTGGGATGGTCCCTTGCCTTCAAGAAGAAAGGGGATCAACGAGTGGAAGTCGGCATACCATTAGAGATTATAGAGAGAGAACTTAATGACTTGAAGTTGGTTGGCAACTAGGTTTAGATTAGATGTGCAAAATAGGTAGAATTTCAACAAGCTATATAGGAAGAATTCGAGGCCATGAATGATTTGCTTATAGAGAAGAGGATGTTGACTCTTTAGTTAGCCAACCCTGGCTGGTCGGAGAAGTGGAGGAAAATCATCACCTTCTTAAGCGGTCGCTTGAGCATGAATGTCTATGATTTTGTTTGTGACAGCTTTCTTACTGTTTCTTAAAATAACTTTTTATAATAAAAAGTTGTTTTAAGAAGCAGTAAAAAAGCTGTCACAAATGAAGCTATGAAATGAAAGAAAAGGAAGCTACTTGTACCAAAGACTAAATTAAATTGATCAATCATTTCTAGATTTGAATCATCTTAATGAGATAAATATATTGATCCCTTTTAAATGTTATTAGAGATAAAAATTTGATTAGGAATCATGTTGATCAAATGTGAAATTTATGATCCCAACTATATACCCTTCTTTTAAATGTTAAAATTTGCAAATCTAAGAAATTTTGGGCTTTTGAAAAGTATACCATCTAAAATTTTATTGTTCAAATTGTTAAGATTTGGCCATTTTTGTGTACATCAACATGAATCCCCCCCTTAGGGTTTTGAACCAAATTATTTTACTTTTTTATAACTTAATATATGTTGGATATATGGGTTTTATTGGCACATTTTCTTAGCAAATAAGTTCTCAAAAACTCAAGCAAAAAACCCTAAATTTATTAGGGTTTGAAAGTGAAAAAAGAATGCCCTTTTTTTACTTTGTATCATTTATTATGATAAAAAGTGACACATTTTTTAAGAAAACAATTTCCCAAAAATTCAAGCAAAACCCTAAACCTATCAAGGTTTTAAAGTTTGAAAATTATTTCTAATGGTCTATTTGGGACTGCTTTTTCTTTTCTTCTTTTTTTTTTTCAAACATCAATCATAATTTTATTTTGCTATTGTTTTCTTGTCGCTTTTTTATTACATTTTATAAATCTTCGTGGTTGACAATTGTTTTTTGCAATCAAAATAGCTAAGTTATTTTCCTCACAACAACTTTACAATCAACTTTATAAAACACTTTAGTTATCCAAAACATATCCTAAACCATAGAAAAGTTATTTTAATTTGGATCTTCCTCTTAGGGTCTTAAACCAACTTACGCTTCGTTTGGGACGGCTTTCTTCTTGCTTTTTAAAATAACTTTCTAGTATAAAAATTTCTTGAATTTGAAATTTTTGTACTAAAAAATTGTTTTAAAAAGCAGTACAAAAGCTGTCACAAACGAAGAATTAATCCCCCTTTGTTATACCTTGATGTGTTCTGAAGATATGTGCTTTATTGGCACAATTTATAAGCAAACAAATTTTAAAATTTTAATATTTGACCATTTTTTGAATATCAATATGAATCTTCTATTATGATCTTGAACTAACTTAGTACCCTTTGCTATATATATTTTAATGTTTGTCAAAGCTATGGATTTTAATGGCATAATTATAGGCAAACAAGTTCTAAAAAATTCAGATAAAAATCCTAAAATTATAAAAATTTGATAGCCTTAAAAAGAAATTTGGGATATAAGAATATTGTTCCAGTTGACTAAAAATTTTATAATTGATATAAATATTTTATTATATTTTTACCATTTATTATGAATTTTATTTATATTTATGAATTTCTTATTTATTTTTCAAAAAATAAATAAATGTAAAAACATGTTATTTAATTGTGAAAGATCTAAAACATCTACTTTTAGATTAATTATTTTGTGAGGATGTCAAATGCCGTCAGGAGACCAATCAAAATGCGCCACGTCACCATTCGCTCTTACCGCGGAGTCAACAAGTGATTCAATTTAAAAAATGATAACACAATTCTAGTTTCCTAGTAAAGACTAATTTAATATAAAAATTAAATAATTAATTAAAATTAAATAATTTGATATTTTTATTAATTAAAAATTGATCAGAGTCAATTTTTCTCTGATGGTTATTTATGGACTTTATTGGAGAGCAGAATTCTATCCCATTAAATTCTCAACTGTAAAACAATGGGGTGGTTACTGTTTGAATGACGATAAGGAAAGTTTAGTGGCTTTTTTTATTTATTTTTTAATTTTTTAATTAAAAAGATTAACTAATTACATGAAAGAGACTAATCAATGATTAATACTGCATTTTAATGTATGGTGGGTTATGTGGGGTTCATTAAGAGGTCCATATATAGTTGGGAATGAATGGTCACTGCCCATAGAATTTCTATTATTATTTATTTTGGTCCATAGTTGTTTTGTATTTATCTCATGACCACCATCGCCTGATAATATTCTTCAGTCAAACTTATCGTCAACAGCATTATTACACGTCCTCGCATGTAAGGCCAATGTACGCCGACGGCACAAAGGTCGAAGGCTATCAACTTCAGCGCCGATTTTCATGAACAACGTTGACGCACGTCATCGCTTAAAAGGCTTATGCATGTCGTTGGCACAAATGCCAGCGTCCAAAGACTTTGCCTTCAATGGCATTGAAGTATGTTTTCGCCTATAAGATTGATGTATGTCGTCTAGACTATGGACAACACCAGCGCATTCTTCAATAACATTAACATCTATATATATATATGGCAGTAATTATCTAATAATTTAGTTTTATCACGGGGTAATATGTGACGTGTGAAAAGAGTATTCATCATAAAAATTTCCCTATCTCTGCACGAAATATATGAATATATATCCACAAATAATTTTTCTTCTTTATTTTTATTTTTTTCAAAAAAAAAAAATCCTTCACAAGAAGAAATGCCATATAAATTCTCACATAAATAATTAACAAGATACAAATTTAGATGTGGGTGAATATACTGGGATGTGCTTCAAAATCTATAAATAAGCCCACTGTCTACTTGAAGGAATGTGAACTTAGCTTAAGATCTAAGAGAGCTGTGTAGCTAAAATAAAAAATAAAAAAAATAAAAAAAATTAAAAAAAGAGAGCTGTGTAGCTCTAAGAATCTTGGAGCTAGCTCCACTGAATTGTCATCTTCAGGGCACTATCCAACTGTCACTATCGGATATCCACACAACCACAGTCCAACCACCAGCTTATTATTGTCATCGATGCATTTCCCAACGGCTATACTCGAACCATCGTCAGACCACTATCTTTGAATCGCCGCTCAACCAATGTTATCAAAATGTTGTCGCCTCAACTACAATCTTTTGACCATCATCTCCAACAATTATCCTTCAATCAACATCACCAAAATATGATCCTCAAACTATATTCATCTATTATAGTCCTCTGACCACCATTGTCCGAGTTCAATCCTCCTACAACTATCAGCCGAATGTGATTCTCCAACCTTTTCACCCGAATGCAATCTTACCATTTACTATCGCTCGTCTATAGTCCTTTATGCATCTTCGCCCAACTATTACTCTTCAACATTTGTAGCCCAATTATGATCATGTGACCACCGTCACATAAATACAGCCTTCTAACAATCATATTCTAATTATGATCTTCCAGCCTTCATTTCTCGACTACTGCCCTTTGAGAACCATCACTTAATTACAATCATCTTATCATTATCGCTCGATTATAATCTTCAAACCACAACCACTTGATTATAGTCATCCTAAGCTTTTCTTGGTTCCACCCTAGACCCAAATACGATCCTCATATTTTCGTTGCTCAATTACAATTATCTAACCACTATCACCTGACTTCAGCCCTCTAACCATCATTGCATGACTACAATTTTCAAAATATTATCACATGAATGTAGTCTTTAGTCCACTATCACTTGACTATAATTCTTCTTATCATTTTTGCTCGACTATAGTTCTTCGATAAATATTCCCCCCGATCTCCATCACCCAACTATGATGATTCAACCACCATGGCCCAACCATGGTTTTTTTTTTTACCATCGTCGCTTGATTACAAACATCCGAATGTCATCTCTCGCCTCCAACCACTTTCGTTTGACAAAAGTCTTTAGACTATCATCATCCAATTATAATCCTCGAACCACCATCACCCGACTACTATTATATGACCTTAATTGATTGACTATGATCCTCTGACCTACAAACCTCTGATTGCTGTCGCCTAGCTACATCGATGCTCACTAAATTAGTCATATACCACCTCTGTTAATAATGCCAAGACAAACTATCACTTATATGATCAATGCATGTTGATGGCAAAAATTGTGACTTCCGACATCAGCCCTAGGATTTATGTTGAAATTATTGGTCTCTTGTATCTCCTTCTGAAATGAAAACTACTAAAAAGATAGCAAAAAATCTCTTGAAGAAAATTCCTAGGCGATAACGCTCTTCCAACTTCGTCATGAAATTCATCCTATATAGTTTATGTTTACTATATTGTATCAACACCTTCTCAATTATGAGGATGTACATCATTTATAGCCAAAGAAAAATACTAGTGATTTTGGCCTCATGATTTTTCTCTTTTTTAAAATTTTTTAAAAGACTAGTGTCTCTTAAAACTCTTGCAACTCCTCTTTTTTACGTGTTGGATCTCCATACAAACATAAGATGTCAATCTTTCTCTTTTTGCCACCAGGAATGTTTTGGAAAGCGAAAAGAAAGAAAAATTAAATTATTACAATATAGACCGTATAGAGAATAATATACTTCAATACAAAACAAAATTAATATGAGGACTCTCACAATAACTTTAAATTCTTTATCAAAGCTAATGAGCAACTATATTCTTTATCATTTCCTCAAATATATGAGAAAAAATAAAAAATGTGCACATTAAATTTAAAATTATCTTTGTTTCGTGCTAAAAAATATAAGATGATAGAGTGAGAATTTTATTCTTAGTATTACACAAAGGCTTACATGCAGACAGATAAAAGAAGCCACCAAAAGATGCTTTATATATAGGTAAAAAAAAAACTCTCACGCAATTACGGTGAATATTCTAGCATGTAATAATCTTAATACATCTTTAATTTGATATAGCAAAAGAATTAATTATACAAATTGAATTGTCTCTCATATATTTTTTTTGTATTAATAATTATTAAAAGCAAAGGGAAAAGCTATGTTATGATCTTAAAATATATTCATATCAAAGTTGAGGTCAAAAAATTCATTTGTGTGATAATTTTTAAAAATTAAATCATAAAGTATTGATATAATTTATATTATGATTTTTTTTTTTACAACTTGTGTTTGATTTCATGCAACATGTGCTATACTTCAAGACAACTAAACTATTAGATAATATAACTATATCAAGAGAAAGAAAAAATATAATTGTCTAAAATTTATTTGTATTTATCTAATAATTTAGTTGTAATTGTCAAATAATTTAGTTATATTACGGGGTAATATGTGACGTGTGAAAAGAGTATGCGTCATAAAAATTTCCCTATCTCTGCATGAAATATATCAGAATATATATCCACACATGATTTTTCTTCTTTTATTTTATTTTATTTTTCAAAAAAAAAAAACCCTTCACAAGAAGAAATGCCATATAAATTCTAACATAAATAATTAACAAGATACAAATTTAGATGTGGGTGGATATATTGGGATGTGCTTCAAAATCTATAAATAAGCCCACTGTCCACTTGAAGGAAGGTGAACTTAGCTTAAGATCTAAGAGAGCTTAGTAGCTCTAAGAATCCACCAAAAGATGCAACATTTTTTATCTGAAAATTCATGAAATGAAAAAATTACAAGACTTGATTCTAATCATATTATTTGCAATATAAATGAATATTACAAAAATTTGCCTTTTTATCCTAACTAGAGAGTGAGGGATTAGAAAATTTTGATTGTTGGCTTGGCCTGACCTACTATGAAAAAGTGTAAATAGTGAGAAATAATGGGCGTTAGTAGCAATGTTGGTTGGCAACGTGGCTGTTAATAGTGGTCATGAACTCGTTCAAACTCGAAGTCCCCTTCAAGTGTAGAACAATGCATATTAGATGCATTTTGGTTATTTTCATCAAAATCTCAAATTTTCCATCGAACAGCTTCTAATAACCTCCCTTGAGCTGTTAATATTTTTTTAAAATATGCTTTCTTAGTTGCGTCGAAATTATGTGATTTAAAGCTCATTAGATTTGTTCATAGAACTCTATATATCACCCTATAAATTTGTTGATGCTTATAAATCAATCTCAATATTTTAAATTTACTATCAAATATTTTAACTATCAAATAAAAAATATAATAATTTCTCATTAATGATAACTTTTATTATTATAATTATTATTATTTTGAAGTATTTAAGTGCTTAAGGATAAGTCTTAGTTATGTCATTATCAAATCCAAAATCTAAAAATTGATATAATCATATGCCATTAAATGATGCTATAGAGGAACAAAACAGTGTAAATTTATGATTCTTCTCTTTCAAGCTAAGAACAAAAATAATAAAATCTTTCTTCCTATAAGTACACCACCAAGAAGACTTTAGTAAGTGGGCCACAGCCCAAAGTAGGGAATTAATTCAGCAGGCCTTGCACAGTATCGACCAGTACCAGCCCAATAATGTTTTGACCCTCCCGAATTTGCCACGTGTCATAAATACTAAATAGTAAATAGTAAATTGGCGAAATTGGATTTAAGAGAATTAATTAATTAAATGCCCATTGCAGTAATCGAGAAAGGATGTGCAGCAGCAGGATCAGCGGTCCAGATTCGGCCACGCTTCAGCGTCCGTCGCCACAAGTTCTTAATTCGCTGGAGAGGGTGCGGGTGCGGGTGCGGTTGTGGAAAGTTTAGACCGCTTTCTGCCTCCGCTGTCGTTTTAATTCTGCCGTCGTTCTCGAGTCCCTTTCTTGGTCCCAAGTTCAAGTCTTCAACGGGACCATGAACAAATAGTATTCTCGGTCCATGTTTGACAAGAAAGGTTGTGGTTGAGGAGGAATTATTCTGTGGGGAGTCTGAACATAAAGAATCATTCAAAATGTGAGTACGACGTCACCGTCGAACGCTATGTCAACCGTATCGTGTATTGTCTTGCCGAGACCATTGAACTGCAACGACCACGAATCCCGTGGTCCCTCATTGGACG
>NW_021319578.1:520173-584645 GCF_001605985.2 Dendrobium catenatum
ATGTTTGACTAGAGAGGCTGTGGTTGAGGAGGAATTATTCTGTGGGGAGTCTGAACATAAAGAATCATTCAACATGAGAGTACGACGTCACCGTCGAACGCTATGTCAACCGTATCGTGTATTGTCTTGTCGAGACCATTGAACTGCAACGACCACGAATCCCGTGGTCCCTCATTGGACGCCCCGTGCCGCCTCCATCTCTGACTACCTTCCCAACAACGACGTTCCTCGGCTCGTCCTTCTTAGTGGTCACCTTATTTCTAGTGTGAAAGATCTTTCTCCGCTCAACCTAGATCCATAGAGAGAGTAGATCCTCAAGGTGAACATCTCATTATTAACTTTTGGATTTGTGTTATAAGCTTTTACATTACTTCGTCTTTGTGTTTGATTGTGAGTGTCTTGATTATTCTACACGATTATTTTCCTAAGCAAGTGGAAGACTACGAATTCCTGTAACTTACATTGAATTGACGCATAACTTTATAAAGGTTAAACTTCTATTAAATTATCTTGATAATCTTGTGTAACTCCAAGCATGTATCACATCAGAAAGTCCAATCAATCCAGTGTAATTCCTATATGACTTGAATATTACATTCTCTATATTTTAATCCTTACCTATAAATATGGGATTACAAATTATGCATTAATATTGATACTTCATGCAAAAATTATCTTGGTCGGGCACGAATCTCGATGCAAAAATCAAGTTGGAAACTTCAAAAATTAAATCCGGGAGCACTTGAACTTCGATTTCAGAAAACTTACAGTCAAACTGAGCGTCTCGGAAATACGAACCCAACGACACCAAATTTGTCTCAATCCAAGCCCAAATGAGTCCAAATCAAGGACCTAAAGCGTTGTTGGAAGGTTCAAACCACAATTTGAGTTACCAAACGGTCTCCGATTTTGGCGAGCTTATAGTAGAATCGAACGGCTCGACGAGACGAATCCAACGAGCCAAAGATCACATGATTTTGACATCACCAAGGCCTTCAAATGGCTAACAAACGGTGTATGATCAAAGGGTTCAACATCAACCGTCCATTCGACCACTCCCTATTCACACCTGATCTCACACATATTTACAAGTCATGCAACTCCAGAAAAATTATAAATAGAGCCCGCATTCTTCATAAGAGGGACTCAAGTGAAGAGAGAGAAGAAGAAAAAGGGGAAAGGGAGAATCCTCTCCTCCTCGACCACCGCCGGAGTTCGTCCTACCGCCCGAACACACCGGGATTCTGCGTGATATTCGGGAGAACGCAGGAATTCTGCCCAACTTCCACGTGATGCTGAAATTCTTCCCAATTTGCAACATAGTTCCCTCCTGACGCCGAAACTCCGCCCAAGTGAAGTCGGAGTTCTGCTCTGCCACCAACAGACGTCAGACTTCTACCCGACGTCGGACCTTCACTCTTCGCCAAGTTTCTACCCGACGCCGGACTTCTACCGGTTATCGGACTTCGCTGGACGTCTACGCGAAGATGGATTTCTTTCCATTGTTGGACTTTTACCTGACGCTGTCCTTCTGATCTTCGTCATCAGACTATAGTCTTTTCGACCTCCGTCGCCCGCCGACTACGGTCCTCCTGACTTATGTCGCTCACCGAATACAGTTCTTTCGACCTTTGTCGCCCATCGACTACGGTCCTCCTGACTTATGTCGTCCGCCGACTACAGTCTTTCCAACCTCTGTCGCCCGCCGAATATGGTCCTCCTGACTTACGTCGCCCGCCGACTACAGCCCTTCCGACCTCCGTCGCCATCCGACTACGGTCCTTCTGACTTACGTCGCCCACCGACTACAGTCTTTCCAACCTCCGTCGCCCGTCGACTACGGTCCTCCTGACTTATGTCATCCACCGACTACAATCTTTCCGACCTCTGTCACCCGTCGACTACGGTCCTCCTGACTTAAGTCGCCCGCCGACTACAGTCCTTCCGACCTCCGTCGCTAGCCGACTACAGTCCTCCTGACCTACGTTGCCCACCGACTACAAGCCCTCCGACCTCCGTCGCCCGCCGACTTCGGTCTTCTCGACTAAATGAACATGTCAATAGTGATTCTTTGTATTCATATCATGTAATGTACTATATAAAATGTACATCAAGCTAAGGCCTTCTCCCAAGGAAGGGCCTCATTTGTAATCGACTGCAATACTAGTGGATTCATTCAAACTGGGCTAGGCTCAGTGGTTTTTCCCCCTTTTCAGGAGTTTTCCACGTAAAAATCTTGGTGTCTCATAAATGTTAGACCCTCTCTCTTATCCGATTGCGTGCCAGATTTTCGTACAACGCTAAGACGATAAACTTTAGAATACTCCTGGACGCAACAAATATGAAAAATTTTGCGTATGAAAATCTATTATGTATATAATATTATATAATATTATACTCCTAGCTAGTCAAAATT
This sequence comes from Dendrobium catenatum, assembly GCF_001605985.2. Classification (NCBI taxonomy): domain Eukaryota; kingdom Viridiplantae; phylum Streptophyta; class Magnoliopsida; order Asparagales; family Orchidaceae; genus Dendrobium; species Dendrobium catenatum. Next base: position 522,590 of record NW_021319578.1, read on the forward strand.
ATGTTGCTTCAATCCCTATAGAATTCCTATTATACTCTATTTTATTTGTTATTTTAAGGAATTCAATCATATCTTTTGCAAGCTACCTTGATTTTAAAAAATCAGTGAGAAAAGTTCTCTCTTCCTTCCATTTTATTTTGCAAGCTCAAATCGCATCTGGTCTTGATATCTACATCAGAGAACCTTGGATCTAACATACTGATTTGATAGATTTAGATCTGACTAAAAGGCAACATGAAGAATATATGCAGAGTTGGAATTTTAAGATCTCGTTAACTGTGAGATATATCTTTGAATTTATGAAAAAGATCTGTATAGTTAAACTCACATCTGGAAAGGCACTAATGATATTCAATACTGTCGGCAAGTTTTTTTGCTGTGAGAGCAGCAAATAAATTGAATCTGGACGAGCTTAAATTATATTCAGCTTACTTTATTAAATAAGCTCATATCTTTTTGCTTTAGTCATGGATGTTCTTACTACGGACTTGTAAGAAGATGTTCCCTGATGTATTCTTTTTGGTTACGATATTCTTCTTGTTGATAAGACTACAGAGAGAGTTGAAGGCAAATTTGAATTATGAAGGTCGACCGTAGAGTCTAAAAATAAATACATTGAGTGTAACTTTAGTAATAATAATTCTAGTGGGGGGTTTGTGACTTTGAGCGATTAAGTTATTAGTAAGAGTACACGTTTTAGATATCTTGGGTCTATCATTCAGAGTGATGGTGAAATAGATGGGGATATTATTAGTAGAATTCAAGTTGGATGCATGAAGTGGAGGAATGAATCGGGCTTGTTGTGTGATAGAAAAGTATCAATCAAACTTAAGGAAAAATTCTATAAGATGATGGTTAGACCTGTAATGCTTTATGGCGCAAAATTTTGGCCATTAAAAGAGAAGTATGATATTAAGTTAAGTGTTGCAGAGTTGAGGATGCTTGGGTGGATGAGTGGATTTATTCTCAAAGACAATATACAAATGAGCATAAAAGGTTGAAGTTGCTCCAATGAACAATTATTACGTCCTCTGACCGGACGTAGAGTTACGTTCGGCCGCCAATAACATGTAGCCACGTGCTCTTACTCTTTACCGCGCGACGACTTGACCCGGACCGGAACCCCGGTATGTTGGTTGCGTATTGCGAGGTATTACTCGGTATTTGCTCGGTATTGCTCGGTATTGCTAGGTATTGCTCGGCAATAATGAGAAATACCGCTATGTGAAAACCAATACCGAGCAAGACCTCGCAATACTGAGTTGTACCTAGAAAAACTCGGTACAACTCGGTATTCCTCGGTATTACTCGGTATTACTCGGTATTTGCTTGGTATTGCTCGGTATTGTTATGTATTGCTTGGAAATAACGAGAAATACCGCTCTTTGAAGAGCAATACCGAGGAATACCGAGTTTTTCTAGAAAAAACTCGGTACAACTCGGTATTCCTCGGTATTACTCAGTATTTTCTCAGTATTGCTCGGTATTTGCTCGGTATTGGTTATTGTCGAGCAAAATCGACCAATACCTAGCAATACCGGGCATACTTAGCAAAATCGAGAAATACTGAGCCAGCCTGGGTCCGTTCCTGGTCGGGTTGTCGGGGCGCACGGTAAATAATGAGAACGTTTGGCGCGATTCTACTGGCGGTCGAACGTAGAGCTACATCCTGTGACCGGACCAAATTAAAGTTCCTACTGGAGACCCAGTTAGGAGAGTAGATGTTTTAGATTTAACCTATATTTAGAAAGATAGAGATAGGCCTAAAAAGACTTTAGAAAATATCAGTAGATGAGAATTTGGCTTTTAATCGGACACAATGAAGAAAAAGAATTCATGTAGCCGACTCCACGTAATGCATAAAAATTTATTGATGTTGTTGTTGTTACTTTATTGAATAAATACATGAAAAAATTCCCTAGTCAGCTGATTGCTGATCCAGAAAGTCCAGATCCACCTGTAACGTACATAATAAGCTCTGTATTTGACTTGTTTAAGGCTTGTTCATGTATTGCATAACGTTTTGGCTTGTGGATCTTTGGTTTCTTTCGACTGTAAAGAGGAAGTTGGCATTGAGATAATACCCTAAATTGACCATCGCCATTTTCAATATATCAGAAAGAAAGAAATTACATGTTTAATCAGACAAGAAAAAAAAAAGAGGGTTATATGAAAATTGCTAATAGTTCAATCCAGAAACCCTCATAAGAGACAACTTTAAACTTGTTATATTTCTCTTTTAAATTTTATCACATAGTGATTGAATAATTTCAGTAAGGATTTAGTTCAAGTGAAGTGTATTAAAGATGAAGATCAAAAAATACTTTTATTAGAAGATGATATTCAACAAAGATGGATGAGATATTTTGCTAAACTTTTTAATGAAGATTGTAAAAATAAAATTGACTATAGTGACCTTAGCTCCCTAGATGAAAATAAAGATTTATGTTTTTATCGGCGTATTAGTAAAACTTTTTTGCTGGAGAGCAGCAAATAAATTGAATCTGGACGAGCTTAAATTATATTCAGCTTACTTTATTAAATAAGCTCATATCTTTTTGCTTTAGTCATGGATGTTCTTACCACAGACTTGCAAGAGGATGTTTCCTGGTGTATGATTTTTGCTTATAATATTCTTCTTGTTGATAAGACTATAGAGAGAGTTGAAGAAAATTTTGAATTATGAATGTCGGCCTTAGAATCTAAAGGTTTTCATTTGAGTAGATCTAAAAATAAATACATGGAGTGTAATTTTAGTAGTAATAGTTCTAGTGGGGGTGATGGTGAAATAGATGGGGATATTATTAGTAGAATTCAAGTTTGATGGATGAAGTGGAGGAATGCAACGGGCATGTTGTGTGATAGAAAAGTACCACTCAAATTTAAGGGGAAATTTTATAAGATGGTGGTTAGACCTACAATGCTTTATGGCGTAGGATTTTGGCCATTAAAAGAGAAGTATAATATTAAGTTAAGTGTTGCAGAGATGAGGATGCTCAGGTGGATGAGTGGATTTACTTTTAGAGATAGAATACGAAATAAACAAATACACGAAAAGGTTAGAGTAGCTCCAGTTGTAGATAAGATCATAGAGAGTCGTCTTAGATGGTTTATTCACATAAAACGGCCTATGTTAAGAAAGATAGAGGTAGGCTTAAAAAAACTTGGTTAGAAAATATTAGAAATGCCCTTTCTTTATTAGATCTAGATTAGAATTTGACTTTTAAGGCTTTTAGACATATTATTAGGTTCTTCAGATGGAGTGGCTTTGCATAACGTTTTGGCCTTTGGTTTTAACTTACCAGATCTTTCACTGTAGGACTTTTTCTTCTTGGTCGTTCACTATTTGGTTTTAGCATTGCAACACTATTTTCATTATATCAGAAAGAAAGAAATTACATGTTTAATCAAACAAGAAAAAAATAAAAACAAAAGGCTTATATAAAAATTGCTAATAATTCTCTCCAGAAACCCTCATAAGAGACAACTTTAAACTTATTAAATTTCTCTTTAAAATTTTATCACATAGTGATTGAATAATTTCAGTACTCATTCGTTATAATCTCATAAATTTGAAGATAATTATAATTTATCATTTTAAAATTGAGATAATTAAGCCCATATCATTTGAGATTATTCTTAGTTTCCTCTGAAGATCAAAATATCACATGTATGGTTATAATAAAGACAATAAAGCTAATAGATTTTTTTTAATTATAAAAATTCTTAATGAAAAAGTTGTTCAATTAAGCTTAATAATCATGAAGATTAAATTCTCCACTCTCAACAAAATATTCACTTATAACTCGCGCACACAAACGTTAAGCATTCATTGTCCCTTACAATTTACATTGTTCAATAAAATCCCAAACTATTATTTTAATATATTTAATTTACATCGCATCAAATAACTCATATTTTTGACATTTTAATTACTCTGCCATTTTTAAACAAATACATTTTACAAATGTTGATCTAAAAAGTCCCTAAACCAAAAAGCAAATACAGAACCCAATCATTAAAAAACCACAAAAAATGTAATACATGAACACATTTAGGGCATCTCCAACCGAACGCCACACGAGTGTATGGCGTCGTTCGGTCGCTCCAGCCGAACGCCAAATATTCCGCCATTTCATTGCAGGTGAACAGTGCGTCCTACGTTATTTTGCTCTCTCAACCAGAAAAACGCACCAAAGGGAGAAGGATCGTTACCTTATGCGTGCAGTTAACAAACCTTACAGTAAAATCATGTTATTATGACCAAGAAAACTTCAAATATTCTGCTCTAAAATTAGAAATCAAACTATCCAAAAAATAAAACATATAAGCATTACACAATGTAAAAAAAAAATCAATCAAATATAACTATAATTAGGGGACCCATATCAATGCAGGGCTTGCCAAATTGAGGCTAAAATAAACAACTTACGTTGTCAACTGAAAAGATAATTGGCTACAAAATAATAATCAGGAAGCAGCAGTACACAACCCCTTATTTACACAAATTTACATTGCTAGTTCGCTACGGTAGGTAGAGTAAAGCACTTCAGTTATGTTCAAGTGAAAAGATAATTGGCTGCAAATTAGAGTTAGAATATCATAAAATCAGAGAACCCAACCCAACCCAACCCCCCCTGTTGGATTCTAATAAGCTAGAAAGAAACTCTTATGTGGTCAATTCAATACTCACTCACAGTTGGAAGCTTCGATTACTATACACCAGTGACCGGTCAAAAGGCTGTACAGAGATTATTAGCCTTCATGTTAGATGAGCACTCCTGTGGAATTTGGCCGGCGGGCACGCAAAGCCGACTCCTCTTCGGCTCCGATATCCTCACCCTCGATATCGCCGCCGCGAGAGCATCGACAAAACCACCACATTCATCTTGCTCGTCGTCGGACCTCGGATCCGAATACCCGCAATCGATTCTGGGTGCCGCCGCACTCCTAATTCGGATTCTTGGGTTGCTTGTAATTAGCCTGGGAGGACACTCTGTGTAGAACAGAATCCAGGGATGTCCTGGTAAATAAAGGGGATCAGCATTTGTGAAGCAAGAAAAAATTAAAAAGATAAAATGGGATATGGGGAAGTAGCAAGTACTTAGAATTTCGTCTGCTACCAATCTTGAGGAAACATCTCTGGTGAGCATTCGACTTAATAGATCCCGTGCAAGAAGAGATACAGAGTCCCATATTTCACCGTGAAAATTCAGCTCCATCGTTTTAATGGACTCAAATATAGCTTCACGCGAGGTTCCCGGGAATGGAAGAGAACCGACTAAGAGGGCATGAAGAAGAACGCCTGCACCCCAAATGTCGACTTTCTCAGAATAGTGACCTGAAAGGACTTCGGGGGCAACATAGGCGGGACTTCCAGCAATTCCATACAGTCTCTGACCTGCATAAAATCCCATTGTTATATGAATAAGACTTCGGAGAGTTACACTACTATGCCAAAAAAATATATAACGCCATGCATTTTGGCTCCAGTGTTAGGCATTTAATATTTCATGCTAATATTTGAGTATTATTTATACAATCCTAGAACTTCTAAAAGGAAACATACAAAATCAAATGGGGGATTTACATACATAATATAAAATTCTTATGTATTTATACATCTAATACATAAATCTTTATATTTACTTATCTATAACTTTGGTATATAAATCACATCAAAGCATACGCATGAAAAAAGTATATTTTATTTTAAGCAATTTAATATTAGTGATATTTTTTATGAGATTTAGAGATTTTAGCATCATATAAGTAAATATAAAAACTTCCGTTTGTAGATGAATAAAAATTTTGAGGAATGTACGGGAGACCTGAAAAGACTTAGAAAATATTACAAATGACTTTTCTTTTTTAGATTTAGATGAGAATTTGACTCTTAACATAACACAATAGAGAAAAATATTTCATGTAGCCGACCCCACGGTGGGATAAAGGTTTGTTATTATTGTTGTTGTTGTAATCATGGAAATATACCTTCAACTTATATTACACTTTCATCTTAATCATTTTAAACATCATTTAATGGCAAAGAGAAAAATTAGGAAAGGATCTTACTATTAACTTAGCTGAAATAAGAAAAAAAATTACATTTCCAATATTGCAAATGCTTTTTTGATGAATTTGATTTATTAAAGTAATGAATTACAATTATTACTAACAACAACAACAACAATAACAAGCCTTTATCCCATGACATGGGATCAGCTACATGAATCCTACAATTGTTACTAACACAAATAAATTTGAAATCATTAAAGATCCTAAAATCAAAGACCTAATAAGAAGAAAGAGATGACATCTAACCAAAGTCTAACATTTAAGCAAGCTTTCAACATGTATTAGACTTCAAATGTAAATACTTAAATTTCTTATGTCGAAGAAAGTCACTAGGTATTCTAGTTGTGCATCATTCCATCAAAACAAGCAAGTTCAATCTATTTCACCTACCTCATCCAAGGGCATTAACACTACGGTTAATAAGCACAAGGAGAAAACAACTTGCTTTGCTTTTGGATCTAAGCTTTATGCAAAAGCATCATTTCAATATCTTCAATTTGGTCAGCATGACAATGAATGCATTAGTAAGAATTTGCAGGTATTTGTGGGGGAGATAAAAAGTGAAATCAAAGATTTTGATGCTGTTCATGAGTTAAACGAAGAAATTAGTGATTCTAAGGGTGTAAGTGAGTCAAACTGGCTTGTAAACAAGCTCGCGAGTCGAGCATATCAAACAACGAGCTCGATTCGAGCTCATAATAGACTTTGTATATTATAGAAACTCCATTTCAAGCTCGGCAATATACCCAACTCATTAGCTCATGAGCTTGCTCAATTAATAAGAAAAAATTAAAAAATAAAAATAAAATCAACCGCTATTCAATAACCCTAGGAGGCCGGATGTAAAAAAACAAAAAACAAAAAATGACAAAAAATTATTTTCCAGCCCCCGCTCCCACACCCCCTTCTTGTTGTCCGCTCCCACTCAAGCATTAGAAAAAAAAAATTACAAAAAAATATTTTCCAGCTCCCTCTCTCAACTTGACGCTCTTCGCGCCTGCTCACGCTCACGCATTAGTCCCACACCGTGCAGGACAGTATTATTTTGCTCTATAAAACGAAAAAAATTGGAATATCAGCCAAACCTCCGGAAGCGGGAAGTTGGAGGCGGAAGCGGTTTCGCTTGCTATTCACGATATGCAATTTTAGGTATTTTATTTTGTTTAAACAAGTCAAACAAACGACCAGGTTAAACGAGCTAAACAACCAGATCATTAACGAGCAGCTCGAACGACTTGTTAATGAGCGCTCATTAAGAGGCTCGATAAGTTGAAATAATCGAGCTCAAATATGAATGTGAACTGAGCTCGAGCAGGGGTTTTTTAAACGAGCTCAAGCTTGAATAAAGACTAAAAAGCTCATTTCTTATAGAGTCGACCTCGAACAGGGTCCTGGAATATGAGCTTGAGCTTTAACATGTTGAAGCTCGGCTCAACTCGATTCGTTTACAATCCTAAATATATTTAATAGAAATATTCAGATTATCACATGGAGTTTGTTATTATGCATGGCCTTCATTATTGAAGACATTGCCTATAATCTAAAGAGTTTGTATTGAACTCCAATCATTAAGCTTTAAAATATTTGGGTCTAAAAAAAGCACATAAACATGTCATATATAAAGGGTTATCTCTCCATGTCAAGTGTTGTATTCTACCTCAATCTCTAGCAAGGCTTTTAAGCTTTGTTTCCATGCATGGATGAGAAACTTGCAGCAACTGCCTCTTCCATCCACCCATCCATCTATGTTTTCCATTCAATTATAGATTTTTGTTAAAATATGAACAAATTTCATTGGAATTTGCATTGCCAGCTTCCAAAGAGATATAGGTGGGAACTATAATGCACAACCACTGACACGACAACAAGGATAGGACACGAATACCTCTTTGAGTAGTAGTGTGGGTGCACCATAGGGTGGGAGACTTCCTATTCCCACACATAAGTACAATAAGCCTGTTAGGTTTCCCAGTTATTGTGTAATTATTAAGCGAACCAAGATTTAAAAAAGGTTTCTGTTTCAGGACCTGTACTACTACGCAGTTTTCATGCAATTGAAAAATGTGCACAGTTGAAAATCGAAACATGAACCTAAATAGTTGAGATAAAGCTAATGCATGGCCATGAAAAACAAGATGCCACATGATTTGATAGAAATAAGCAAACAGAAGATTCCTGGCATCATCAAACAAAAAACCATCGTCACCATTTTCTGTTCACAACTGCAATATAAGAAAAAAAGTGCAATAGTTTTTTTTAATGTCATAAAGTAAGATTTCGGTGCACAACAGTGATCACACTAAAAAAATATTTAAAAAAACCTTTATATAATTGGAAAATTAGAATGGCAAGCAAAACTGGCAGTAAATCTTAAAATTAAACACTAAAAGCTCAACCAATAATGAACAAAGGAACCTGTACAGCCACTGAGAAGAATATAAGTCGCACCTTATTCCGCATTCATTCTTATAATTCTCGACTATCACAGCCACTTCATATTCAATTCAACCCAATCTTAATGCCACAAAAGCATTTCTAAACCTGGAATTACTCTGCTGGATGCATAAGCAGCACATTCATCCAATAAATGCCCAAAATTGCCAAATAACTATTGACCAAAAAAACTAGATTATCCTTAAGACCACCCAGTCGCACAGGCAAAAGTTATATGGCACATGGCAATAGGTACAAAGCAATTGTAGTTAGGAGAAAGCAATGTGGATAAAGTAACAGAGGCCATACTGTTTCATGTCCTGGCGACACCCCTCTCTCCCTTTAATCTCTTCCCTTTTTCTTCACCCATTGGTTCGTCTTGGATATAGATGCCTCTGACTCCTGCTGGAGGGCTTCCATTTTCAGGAGGGCTTCCATTTTCCTTCCCATCCCCCTCTCTACGATGACTTCTCCCCTATCCCCAACATAAACAAGTCCCTTCAGTCCAGTTCAATACCTCTCACTCTCTTTTAGATTTATTAAAAATTTTAGAATCATCATCGCTTAATTGCATACATCCTTCAAATTTTTAAATTTGCATGGACAACTAATGCAGCCAAAGCCTTTGACTGCATTAAAAGTCATGACCTTTTCACCTGTCATTTGATTGCTTGATTTTATCAAGCCTTTTAAAGTCTTTTCTGATGCCTTTGGATTAGCATAAGTGGAGTGCTCAATCAAAATAATCATCCCGTTATTACTTTAGTGAAATATTAAAGAGACGAAGCAAAACTACTTATGATAAAGAATTTTATGACATTATATAATCCTTTAAACACTAGAGACACTACTATTACACAAAAAATGTGTCCTATATTTTCACCATCATGCCCTTAAGTGTATTAACACCCAAAAAAACTTAACAATAGATAGACCAAATATGTTGAATTTCTTCAAAACCATTCTTTCATTTGAAGTTTTGAACACACAACAGATACGAAGAAAAAAGCTATTGATGCTTTATCTCGAGTCAACTTAGTCATCTCCTCTTTAGAATCACAATTTTTTTTTACTTCTCAAGAATAAAAAATGATTATATTGTCTAACCTGATTTTCATCTTCTTAAATGAACAGGATAAACCTCTTACTCCGACCAACCTCATTTATGTTCGTTATAGCTATTTTTATTGAGAAAATAAGTTTTGTATCCCTAGATCATCTCTTTGAGATTTTCTAATCACTAAGCTTCATTTTCATCTACTTTATAGCTATTTTTATTGAGAAGCTTTGTATCCCATATCATCTCTTTGAGATTTTCTAATCACTAGGCTTCATTTTAAAGGGTGTATCAGGATACTTCGAAAAGGATAAAACCATTAAATTGGTAGAATCAAGACTTTTTTAACCTCCCTAAAAAGAGAGTAAATCTTAACATGACACAATGGAGAAAAAGGATTCATTTAGCCGACCCCACATAGTGGGATAAAGGCCCGTTGTTGTTGTTGTCGTCTACTAAAAAGAGATAGTGAATCCATCATTATCCATCGTCTTACTTGTAAACTAATAGAAATAACTAAGCAAAACATTAATAAGTACATTGCTCTCCCGATCCCCTATAGATTTTAGGAAGATCTTTCCATGGATTTTATTTTAAGATTGTCAAGAATTTTGTGTGGACATGATAATAATTTAATGGTTATTAATAATTTCTCAAAAATAACACACTTTTTATCAAGTTCAAAAATTAATACCGTCTACAATATAATCAACCTTTTTTCAAAGAAAATATTAGATTACAGGGATTATCATCAATTATAGTTTCAAACAGGGAAGTCAGATTTATTGTATATTTTTTATAACTAGTTAGAATAAAATTAAAATTATGATAACTAGTTAGAATATAATTAAAATTATGAGAACTAGTTAAAATATAATTAAAATTTTAATCTACATTTCAAGCCCCAATCAGACAATCAAATAACAATTGTTAATAAATCCTTAGATAGCTTACTAAGGTAGTTAAGAATAATAGCGATTGAGACTTGCATCAACCTACTTCTAAGTTTGCATATTACAGCATTATTTCTAACACATCTCAAAAAATATATTTCAAAGTTTTTTATCGTAATGACCCAAAGAAACTAATTAATATAACAAATATTCCCCATCATTCAGTTTTAGATCTTACATTCACATTTTCACAAATTTTTTATGATCTACATAAACAAGTAAAACAACAAATCTAATTGATTAATAATAAATATACAATTGTAGTAAATTTTAAATGTTCTTCTAAGGAATGTAAGGAAATGATCATCTCTTAATTTAAATTTTCCCCAAGCGTTATCCCATCCAATATACTAAGCTCAATAATTGAACTTGTGGCCCATCCAAAATTATTAAGAATTTTAGATCAAATGTTTTATCTTCTTGAATTCCCTCCTAACGTGCACATAAATTCTATTTTTAATATTAATGATATACTATCTTATCAGGGAATATTCTTAAGTCTCAAGATTTGTAAGATAATCCGATTGCATGAGACATAAGTCTAATTGTGCGAGTTTCTAATAAACCACAGCTCTTGCATATTGATAGCATCATTTCAAAGAACACTCACTATCAACATGCACATCACCTAAATTCTTGGTCAGATAAAAAATAATTACTTTCTAAGGACACTTAAATGACCAAAGAAAATTTGGATAAACCTGCCTTAGATCTTGTTGATGAGTACATGGACTTTAACTTGCAGAGTTGAGTTATTTGAGGTCTGATGAAGTTAATGCAACATCAATGATTCAATATAAAGATCAATAAGAAGGCCAAAAAGCAAGGCACTACATAAAAATTTGGATTAATCATCATGCAAAGCTCACGACCCATAATCTCTCTAAAATCATTGAAAAGTAAATAAGAAGCTCAATTTAAAGCCCTTAATAGGTAGGTCAGACATACAAGTCAAGAAAGCAAAAAATCTATAATAATTGTTTATTTCAAAACCACTAGACTTGCCTTCTTTGGCCAATCAAAATTTTCATGCCATTTAAAGTTTTAAATTTTATTTTATTTCACGTATTTTCTTTCGTTTTGTATTAGGACAAATCATCAATCAAATATAATAGTACTTATTAGCTCCCAAGGATTTACAAATTTATTTAGGTTTGGAATAGACCTATAAAGAATATATTGCTTTGTACTATTGAATTCATTAAATAAAAATTACCTTTTACTTTTGCAAACTTAGTGTAAAAAGCTTGATAGCTGATCCCCTAGAGATTTTGAGTTCTTAATGATATTTTCCCACCCTTATTCCTCTTTCCCAACAAAATTCTTATCTCCTCTACATAACCACAATCCTAACTTTACTCAACCCCAAAATACATTCAATATTTTAAAATTCTCCTACATATTCCCTCATATCACTCATAACCTCCCACGGTCTCAATGCCCCATTAAAGAAGCAATTTTCCATGATCAACAACCAGATTGAAAAATTCACAACTCCTTAACCATTGATTAAAAGTCCATAAAAATATCAAAACTAATTCCTTAATATCTCAAACCTTTAATCCAAAGTTATTCACTTGTTTTCTCTAAGAAAAACTTTTCCTTTGACAGCCTAGAAGTTTCAACACCAAATATATATAAACCCTAAATACTATTTTCACCACCACCCACATAACCCTCCACCCCACCATAAGAGGATACCAATCAAATTGCTATCTTCATCATAAAAATCTTATAGAGCATGCATCATCAACTCTATAGGATTGCCTTTCCACATTCAGTAACCTTATGGGATATACGTTAATTCTAATATGATGATAATTTATTTTGCAGAATTTGTAAAAAAATAATATTCCTTTGTGATATCCTTAGTAATTTGTATTAATCATCGCTATTTACCAATGAAATATCTAGGCCTTCCCTCAGCCTGGCAGAATCTTAGCTAAGGATTGTCAAACCTTTGTATGATATACTTAATAAAAGGTTGGATGGATTCAAACCAAAAAAAAATTATATATGGCTGATTGTTTTCAATCTATTAGATCCTCTGTTCAAAAAAATTTATCCTACTGCTGCAGATCTTTGTCTTTGCCTACATACTTTTTGAAGGTTACTACTCTAGCAACTATATTTTTATAAGATGAGGAAGCACCTAAAAAGTTTCACATTATATATTGGCATCAACCAACTTTGCCTAATGTGAAAGGGAGAAAAAGTTTCCCATCTCTTAGTATATCCTTAACACTATTTGTAATATGAAAGTTATTTAAAAGTTGTTTGTTATATACGTTCTATTCCCAATCTCTCTGCAAATGGAAAAATAGTTGATATTATCTCAAATGGAGTTTGATCACTTTTCAACATTCCTACTCTAATTGCTTCCAATAACATTGAGCTATTTGGTTGGAAGTTAAATGAGTGTAAAGTCAAGTAAATGCATGGATTTTAACTTTTTAGATGTTTGGTTTGACTCAAAGTAAAGTAAAATAAAATATCAATGTATACCAAACTCCCCGCCTTAACTCATTCTCCGTGTAAAGTAAATCGCCCGATTCGAGTGAAAAAAGGAAATCACGAGTGCGGGCTAGAGAAAGAAGTTTGTTTCACGCCAGCATTTCTTCCTCCATTGTCGCAGGTATAGAATCATCTTACTAAAATTTTCTTTATTTTTATGTCCTAATCTGTGATCAAAAAACGGATATTTGTGTTTATTTGTTGAAGCTTGGTCCATAAGAGCTTATGCTTTATTTTGATGTGCTTAATCTATTTTATGAGTTCTTAGAGTGTAAATATGTATCTTCTTGGATGGATATTGCTTGATTCTTTATGATACCATGTCTTTGAGTAGATTGGGATGCATGGATTTCAATTTTGTCTTTTTACCATTCATCTTGCCTAGATCATGTTCCCAAGCTATAGGAATTATCAAATTGTCCATTATTTTCAAATATATTGAATTTCCTTTACTCTGCATACACTCAACGTCTCAACCAAACAAAAAAATAAACAGTTCCCCTACCTTTAGATTACAGACAACCAAACAACATCAAAGGATTTACTTTACATTGTATTTACTTTATGGCCAACCAAATAGACCCTAAATCTATCACTATTCAGCCTAATAAGGATAAGTTTCTCTAGAATGGGAATGAAATCTTCACATTGTTGAAAGTCCAAACATCCATTTATTAACATTCTTTATTCTTAATGGACAAAATTTATGTTGCGTAAAGGGTTACCTCTCAGAACCTCTATCAAACATGAATTACTTGCCTTAATGGACTAAAATGAATAACATCTTAGGCATAATGATTATTATCAACTAAACTTATGCTCATTGTTCTATGCATAATATAATTCATTTCCACCTTCTCTTTGGATCTCCTTATTCAATGTGGTTGGTTAAAACTCTCTTAGATGGTTATGATTATTTTTTTTTCTTTTTAAAATCTCATTACAAACATCAAAATTCATCTCCTCATGGGCACTACATGGTAAGAGATCTCTATTTTTTGATTGTAAGTGTGTTGGTACGTAATATTTAGCTTTAGGGGAATAGCAAAATTCTTAAGACCAAAGCTCATAGTCATGCTAAATTGCTACATAGAATTAAATTCAGGTTGCTCAAAAGATTAAAAGATGGAGGTGGAAAAATAATAGACATATAATGTTTGTGAACCCCTTCAATTTTGGATGAGAAACTAACTAGTCAGATTACTTGCATCGAAGCTAGATATCCACCTCTGAATAATTTTTTGTTGTTGTGAGGTTTTGTGTTTCTCTAGAATGGTTATCTTTCTTGCTTTGATTTGAGTATATGGTTGGAACATTATGAAATGCTGAGTTTTGTGATATCCACTTCTTATGGGGATTTTGGATGTTTGTGTGATTTTTTTTGGAAGGCTTTTGTTTCACCATTAGTTTGATGTTTCTGGTTGAAACATGCTGGAATACTTACTAGGTGGATCCAACTAATATGATTTTGTTTCTACTTAAATATATACTTCACATCAGTGGATACTTTTAGTCAGTCTGAATCTCTTGCTAAGAAAGCTCCATATTTTGATTGTAAGTGTGTTGGCTAATAATATTTAGCTTGAAAGGAATAGCAAAATTCATAAGACCAAAGCTAAAAATCTTGCTAGCCTGCTACATAGAATTAAATTTAACACTGCTAAAAAGATCAAAAGGTGGAAGATTGTCATGAAAACAAAATTGGATTTAAGCATCATCTGCACGTGTCATTGATTGACCTGAAATAAATAGATATAACATTGTTCTAACAACCCTAAAGAAAGATGTCTGGATGATCATTATTCATGAGGGCGCGACAATGAAAACTGAATATAGGCATGAATCACAAGCATATAGGTGAAAATAAATGAATATAACACAATTTTTTTACATAGGATTACAATAAATTTACAAGCCCCAAAGCAAACACAAGAATTCTTGGAAAGGTTCTTTAAAATACAAATCAACCCATTCTGACATCATTATTGTGATTAAGTGCGATTCAGTCTACATCTAAGATTTGTCCAACCCTGTCTATTGGATGAATAATTCAGACTAACAAGGCATGCTAAAACTCCCATAGAGGATACATTAGCATTAACTGGAACAAATTTACCATGTGGCCTCACCAAATTCATTAAAAAGAACAAAATTAGACCATAAGAGGATAAAGGACCTTATTATCATAAATCATCACAGAAGCAATGACACCCAGGAAAGCTATAAGATGAAATATAAAAGCATTTAAAAAAAATTTACCGTTTGCAACTCTCACCGCCAATCCAAAATCTGCAAGCTTCATCTTCCCTGACACTGTTAGAAGAATATTTTCTGGCTTAATATCCCTATGCACAACTCCCATGTCATGACAATATTTGATGACAAAGGCCAGATCCCTGAGCAAATTTGCAGCCCTCTGCTCCGAATACCTCCCTTCCTTAACCATTTGGTCCAGCAACCGTCCTCCCGAGCAAAGTTCCATCACCAAATGCACACATTCAGAATCATCAAAAACAGCCTTCAGTGTTACCACATTAGGGTGGCCCGATATATGCTGCATGATCTCCACCTCCCTGTGAACAGTTTCCTCGCCATTCTTGGGAAGCGTCTTGCAGGCAAATTGCTCCCCACTGACCCTGCTCCTACACAATCGCACAGATCCAAACCTCCCTTGCCCGATCTCCCGGTCAAGAATGTACTCCTGCTCCAGCTTTTTCTTACGTCCGATCCGAGTGACCGATTCGATGCAGCCAAGCTTCCGCTTAATCCCACGGCAAGGAGACGCCGATGCCGACCTACCAGATGGAGGCGCCGTCATCACGACGCCGGGGGCAGCACCGCCATCTCGAGGCCCCAACTTAGCCGGCCGCGATCCCTCCATACACTTTTTCTTGCATTGCCTATCGTTATCACCGCCATCCGAAAGGTGCGATCCTAGGATAAAAGAAGATTTGGTCCCTTTTCTCTTCCTCCTCACAGCCTCCATTGCTATACCGAAAAGCAAAAACTCCAAACTACCAACAGAATTGCACGATTCTTCAAAAGATACGAGGGAATCATGGATAATACAAGGGGAAAAAGAAAAAGATGGCCGGAGGACGCCTGTTCCTCTTCTTCCTGTTCATAAGGCCGGAGATCGGAGAACCTATCGACCCTCCACTTCCGGAAGGAAAACGCAAGATGCAATATCGACGGTTAGATCTCAGAAAACACAAAGAACGCTAACAACACAGGATTCGCCGGCAATCATTCGTAAAGAACCGAAACCCTAACCCCGCCACGGATGGCGTACAAGGCGTCGATTCCCCGATGAGATCGGAGTCCGCGGCCAGTACAAACTCTTAGCGACGAGAGACAGTCCTCGCTCCAAAAGGAAAGGTCATGAAAACTCGCGGTGGGGACCTACGGCAATTTATATCGCTTCTAACAAAAAGTGGGACCTACCATGTACCGATGGTTCTTTTATGTGGTGCAAATGTAGGTGGCGCGTAAGATTAGTATTGAGCTGTGAGATACTAAGATATGAATCGACACCTTCCAACATAAGTTTATATGAATCGGACGGTTAGGAAAAAGCCACGTGCTTGTTTTTAAAGGTTGTACTTGTGAATCATTCAAGGTAAAACTCCCTAAATAATCGCCGTCCATTATATTTAGGATCCGAGTTAATTGTATGATTGACGGTGATCCATCAATTTGAATGGGTAGAATTCCAAATAGATTTGGTCAATAGCTTTGAAAATTTACCAATTATTTTTAATTATCAGTATTTTTAAAATTTGAAAATTATAAAGATTAATGACTCAAATATTTCTATATCATGAATGATTTTTAACAAATTATCAGTACTTCGCAAATGGAATTTAACCTTTTTTTTTTTCTTATAAGGAATTCATTTTAAAGTAATTAAAATTCATTCATAATGTGTTAGCAATAATTTGTAATTTTTTATCAATTAAATTTCTTTTGTGTGCACATTACAGAAAATTAGGAGTTGATATTTGATGCTTTTTTACATGCCAAATGCTATATGCAATCAAAATATGGGGATTTTGTATATAGCATTCAAAATTATTTCATTTTCATGATATTCATAAAAACTAATGAATATTATTATTTATAAAAAATATTGCTTCTTTAAGAGCATAGATGAAACCCTCGATGATAAATAAAAAGCCGTGACATGCGTATTGGCGAAAGGTGACAAAGTTTGTGACGGGATCTTGTAAGGAGTTGTAGTGACAATTGCTCAGGTGAAGGGCAAAAGGGTCTTGAAGAGATCTCACAGATAAGCTTTAGATATGACACATGTTGGTTCAGCATTTGGATTGACCTGTTCTAACTTGATTGGAAAAAGCTACAAGAAAATGATTTTTTAGCCGCTTTGGGTTATTTTTAACCGTCGGCCTAGTTCAGACAGCTGTTTGAATCGAGGTAGGTCGCATTACACATATCTCAATTTTTAAATATGAAGTTTTTATCTAATGTTTTTTATCAAATTTTTGTTCCCGTTAGCGAAAAATGCGGATAACTTTGCAATGGCAAAACTTTCACAACATAATTTTTATATGTTTAGATATAGATTACAAATGTTTTGATTCTTTTCTAAAATTTTTATAATTTTGGGTTTTAAAATTTGTGCCGTTTTTATTCAATAGAAATTCATCTAGACTCTAAAAAAATAGTGAAGTGGTAAGATAAAAGTCTTAAAATAATATTTTACACAATTCATGATAATTTGGTTATTTTTTGGAAATATGCATGTGTTTGCCTGTGAGATTTTTTGCTGCCTACCGTTAGAGAAAATTATGCAATTTTGACACATGCGCAATTACTTTTTAACTACTATAACATGATGAAAAATGTGCATATGTGATTAAATAATATATGTTGGGAGTTATAAGAGACCATAATTTTTTAGATTTGTTTGTGTCAAGGAATATTCTAGAGCCTATAAAGTATGTTCTGATGCCTAAAAGTCATAGTACGATGTCTACGGATATATTATAGTACTATAAGCATAAAGAGGAGTCATAAGAAGCCAGAATTCTTTGAGATTCTATATGGGTCCGGGGAATATGATATAAACTGCTCTATGATTTAAATTATAATTTATTCATTTGCTTTGTATTATTTTTTATAATTGGATAATGCTATGCTCGTATTATATTTTTCAATACATTAATTTATTAGATTGCATTTAACTAATCTTAAACATTAAGCCAAATATTTAATAATTTTTTTAAAAAATCAAGATCGATTTGTGTTGCTTGATAAATTTTTGTAGCTCACTGTAAATTTGCTTCTGATTTTCAAGCTCTATGGAATAGAAGGGGAGCTTGTAGATTAGAAGTTCAAGACTAATCAAAGTTTATAGGTATTTTCCTATTTTAATTTTTATGCTATAAAATCATAAATAGTGACCACAAATCCAAATAACCAAGAGTAAAGTCATATAGCAATAATGAATCAATAATATGCATTTCAATAATCATACTAAATAAGTAATAAGTTCTGATTTAATTGGTATTTTTTTCATATCATATCACTGTTTGTAAATTATTGGCTTAGTAAATAAAGCCTTCACTCTTTGTCTGTTGGCACAACAATAATTCATTATAACTCCAAATCATTGTATTGTTGTATCATATATTATAAAATTAAGTATTTAAAGAAATGCTCGTCAACCCACAATCCTATGCAGGTCAAACAATCTCCAACCAACGACTTAACTAGTTTTTACTTATCATTTATGCACAAACATTACTATCTTATTACTATAATATTAATAGTGATGTATCATCAAAAAATTATCTTGATCATGCACGAATCTCGATGCAAAATCAAGCCGAAAACTTCAGAAATTAAATTCGGGATCACTTGAACTCTTATTTCAGTGAACTTATAGTCAAACCGAGCGTCTCGAAAATACGAACTCAACGACACCAAAATCGACTCAATCCGAGCCCAAATGAGTCCAAATCAAGCACCTGAAGCGCTATAGGAAATATTAAACCACAATTGAGTTACTAAATGGTTTTCAAATATGACGTTCTTATAGTCGAATTGTGTGTCTCGACGAGACGAATCCAACGAGCCCAAGATTGTCGAATTCTGACATCAATAAGACCTTCAAATGTCTGACGAACGGTACACAATCAAGAGATTCAATATCGGTCGTCCATCCAACCACTCCCTATTTACCCCTGATCTCTCACATACTTACAAGCCATGCTAGTCCAAATATCTATAAATAGACCCCTCATTTCTCATGAGAGGGAACCCAAGCAAGAAAAGAAGCAAGAGGAGGAGAAGACAAGAATATGAGGGAAGAAACTCCTCATCGACCACCGCCGGAGTTCTACCCAACGTCAAAGTGACTTCGGAATTCCGTCCGACCTCCAAGTGACGCTAGAATTCCACCCGACTTCCAAATGATGCTAAAATTCCTCCCGACTTCTAAATGACGCCGAAATTCCGCTTGACCTCCAAGTGACGTCGGAGTTTCACCCGAACTCCAAGTGACTCTAGAGTTTCGCCTGAATATCATCTAACACCAGAGTTTTTCCCAGCCACCGATTGAATTCGGACTTCTACCCAACAACGGATCTCTGCACATCGCCAGATTTCTACCTGACATCAAACTTATGCCCGTGGTCGGACTTTCGTCGGATAACTATCCAATGTGAAATTTATATCCATAGCTGGATTTCTACCCGACGCCGCCCTTCTGATCTCTGTCGTCAGAAAATAGTCCTTCTGACCTCCGTCGCCAGACAACGGTCCTTCTGACTTATGTCGCCTGCCAACTACAATCCTTCTGACCTCTGTCGCCCGCCGACTACGATTCTTCTGACTTATGACGCCCACCGACTAATGTCCCTCTGACCTCCATCGCTTGTTGACTAAGTTCCTTCAAACTTACGTCGCCCACCGACTACAGTCCTTCTGACCTCCGTGGTCCGCCGACTACGGTCCTTCTAACTTACGTCGCCCACCGACTACAGTCCTTCCGACCAAAGTAACACATCAACAATGATTCTTTGTATTCTCATCATTTAATGTACTTTATAAGATGTATATCACGCTAAGGTCATCCCCCAAGAAGATTTGTAATCAACTACAATACTAGTGGATTCATTCAAACTGTGCTAGACCCTGTGATTTTTTCCCCTTTTTCAGGGGTTTTCCACGTAAAAATCTTGGTGTCTCATAAATGCTACATCCTCTCTCTTATCTGATTGCATGTTGGATTGTCGTACATCACTAAGATGCTAAACTTTATATTTCTCTACCGCCGTGAATACTCCATGACGTAACAAATAGTGACCAACTATTACCTCAAATACATACATTCATTCATAATGCATTGCAATAAATAAAGTATAATTTGGCTTAATTCAGAAAGTACTAAAATGTCATGATGTCAGGCAACATAAAACCTAATTGAGCATAAATATACATTTTTAATAATTAACCAAATTACCAGAGATCACATATAACAACATTTTGAAGTTTTAATTGAACTAAAGTACTATTTTTAGATGTCAAAATAAAATTTTAAATTGATAAAAAATTATTCATTTTTCAAAATCACACGACAAAAATTCTTAGATAAGTATTCAACATATTCATAATATCAAATTCTATAATATATAAAAAGTTACCCTAAAAAAGTTAATCAAAGCAAATTTATTCTTGTTTTTTTGTAATAAAAATATAAATTTGGACGAAAAATTATAAAATTATTGAAAAAAAAAGATAATGATTCCTTACAATTAGACGAATAAATCTTCTAACAGAGTCGATTGACGAAAATCACTCCACTGGCTTCAAATCTTAACTTTTTTTTTTCCTTCTCTCTTATTTCTTTTTTTTTTCTGGTACTCTGTACAATTTAGCGAATGAATGGAGAGGACAAAAGGATTTTAAATTGATTTCGATTAATGAAGAAATATATTTATTAAAAAAATAATATTATATTATATAATTATTTAAAATTTTATAAATATTTTAATTCAGAAGTACAGCACCCATTCTGCTTCACAGAAAATACATTTTCGTCATCATCATTAATCAAAACCAGCGATAAACGTCGTTCAAGATGCAGCTAAAAATCCTTGAGAATCGCTCGAACCTGCTCAAGGGTAACGAAGAGGACGACGGTGAACGGTCCCTGGCGAGAAACAGTGGGAATAAACCCTTTATAAAGCGCCATAGGCCCTTCCGCCCTCATCGTCTTCAATGCGCAGTCGAGCGCTCCGGCATACGGCGGCGGCGCCCCCTTCTCAACCTTCATATTCATCACCCTCGTCTTCACCACATCCACCGGATTCGACGCTACCGCTGCCACCAATCCGGCGGTGAAGCTCGCCGCAACGTGTGTAGGCAACCCGTCGGGCATTAATCCTTTCCTCAATATAGCTTCCTTGGCCTGATCGTACGTTGCCAACTGCGACGCCGTCACAATCATCGCTCGATTCACCGTAAGAGCCGATCCCCGCCACAGGGATCTCACCCCCTCCCGCCGCACCATCTGACCCAAAGCATCGCCTACCCCTTTGTAGTTCCGGCGTTCCGCCATGGGGAGACGGCCGTCCGCCTGCATCCGCACCATCGCGACGTCTGCGGGGTTTCCGACAGCCGCGCCGACGGCGCCAGAGATCAGACCTGCGGTGATCTTCTTGTACAGCGGGATCGTTGGCGCGCCACCGGTAGTGGAGGTCGAGGAGGACCATTTGGTCTTGAGGATTTCGTAAAGGCCCATACGGGTGGTGGAGTATAGGGTTTGGCGCAGTACGGTGGCGGAAACGCCTGAGAAGAGAGCTGCTGGACCTTCGGCGAAGAGGATCTGCCGACCCACGGCAATGGGCCCAGGGCGGCGTGGCGGCGCAAGAGCGGGCTGGGGGATAGCGACTGTGGCCGAGCCTGGGAAAGCGAGTGCCGGTCGTAGCGCGGGAACCGGCGCCAACGTTTCGCCCTGTAGCTGCATCCGGACCTTGATCAGATCTAGCGGGTGGGTTGAGCATCCGGCGACAATGGATGCAATCCCACCTTCCGCGAACCCCTTGAAACCCATTTTCTCAAATTCGAAGGAAAACAAAGGGGATCGGGAAAAAGACACAGAAAATAGAGATAGAGAGGTTGGGCAAAAGTTAAGGAGTGATGAATTCTACCAATCGGAGCTAGGGTTCATCTCACTGGAGACCAGGAGATGGGAGTGGATACCGAAGGCTACAGAAGAGGAATGTGGATCGCTTGTTCTCTGAGACATGTAAGTCTGGGATCCGATACAAGGAATGAGGGGAGAAAAGGCTATTTATAGCACGACGATTGGAAGGGAATAGGAAGACGACGAGAGGAAGGTGGAGGTGAGGGTTTCTTCTGGTGAAGGTCGATACGTTTATTCTCTATAAAATAAAATTTATTTATTTTAAAGAAAAAAATCAACACGGTTTGGACCGGCCGGTCTATAGTCACCTGAACCGGACGCGGTGGGTTGGAAGCCGCGGCAAGTTTTATGCGGGAACCTAACTTGGTTTTGATGTTGGAATTTTAATATTTCACAGTGATGGTTGCAGCAAATACGAGCCGTTAAGATTCCGCGGAAACGGCATCGGATTTTGATCGGATGGTCAGCAGCTGCGCGATGTTAGCTTTGTGTGGGACAGCTCTATCACTGTAATCTATCTGTTTGTTTCTCTTTTATTTATTTATTTTAAGAATAAGATAAATTAAAAAGAGTCGGCTACAACGCAGTTGTTATCCAATTTTCCAAAATAAAAATATTAATTATATTCTCAATAATTTTAATTTATTTTTAATTTTTTCTGTAATATAAAAGAATTGTAAGTGTGCAGTATAGCTAGGGTTCTCAGTGAGTTAAGCTAGCTAAATAGATGACTTATGAGTTGAGCTCAATAAGCTAATTAGACTCAGCTCATCTTGATATGTTGGTTGGGAGCTTTGAGTACGAATCAAAGGTCTTGGATTCGAAGCTTGCGTGTGTGATCTAAGTGTAAGTTTGTCTTAATTGCCACAAAAGTCTAAAAATTGAGCTAACGAGTAGAGCTTGAGCTAGCCTTGTTTCAGTTTGTTAGCTCAAGAGCTGGCTAGTTTAATAAATTTTAATATAAAATACACACAGTATATTTAAATTCAAGAGTTCAACTATAAAGTTACTTAAAATATTTAAAAATTACATCTCACTTTATTATATCAAGTAATTTTATTGTACATATTCTAATTTCTCATTTTTTATAATTTTATTATAATAAGTGTTTAACTCTTAATTATTTTTTCTCTTTTATTATAAATGAGCTGACTCGGGAGATGCTCAATTTACTAATTTCAAACACATGCACGTATCTTCAAGTTATCGAACCAAAACTTCTTCGCTGATAGCCTGACCTTTCGCTCAACAAGCGGAGGTGAGCTATATAGGAGTGAGATGCTCAATTTATTAATCATATTTGTTGCGTCACTAATTTCAAACACATGCACGTATCTTCAAGTTATCGAACCAAAACTTCTTCGCTGATAGCCTGACCTTTCGCTCAACAAGCGGAGGTGAGCTATATAGGAGTGAGATGCTCAATGCCGTATCAATGTTGAAGAAGAGTTGTGTTGATCATTCACTTAAATATTTTGAATTCGACTCTTATACGACGGGATTAAAACTTCAAATGATAATAATAATTAAATTAATGACTTAACAAATTTGTTGCTATAAGAAAAAGGGAAAAAATTATTTGAGGATATTCTAATATAAATTTTATCAAGATAGACTTAAAAATTATTAAATTTACTTTAAGATTAGTGTTGTATATAAATAAATTGAATTGCATTAATCTACAAGTATATCAAAAAATTTTAGAGCCTATCCTAACGCAATTTGTACTAAAATATTCTAACCCATTTCTTTTCCTATAAAAAAATGTTAGTTATTATAAAAAGATGAATATAACGCACAATTGCAATAGTTTTATGACACATGAATTTTTCTAATATTCAACAACATCATGAGCTTCTAAGCTTGAAATGGTCTTGATATATCATAAAAAAAAAATATCATGATCGGGCACAAATCTTGAGGCAAAATCTATTTGGAAATTTAAAAAATTAAATATGGGATTACCTGAATATGATTTCAATAAACTTACACTCAAACTGAGCGTCTCGGAAATACGAACCCAACGACACCAAATTCGACACAATCTGATCCCAAATGAGTATATATCAAGGATCCGAGGCATTGTTGGAAAGTTCAAACCATAATTTGAGTTACCAAACGGTTTCAAAACATGATGTGCTTATAGTCGAATCGAGTGACTCAACGAGATGAAACTAAGGAGCCCAAAATCGCCGAAATTCTGACATCATTAAGACCTTCAAATGTCTGGCAAACTATACATGATCAAGGGATTTAATATCGGTCATCCATCCAACCACTCCCCATTTATCTTTGATCTCTCACCTATTTACGGGTCATGCCACTCCAGAAATCTATAAATAGACCCCTCATTTCTCTTGAGAGATGAGGGAAGCTAGAGAAGAAGAGGAGAAGATAATAATATGAGAAAAGAACTCCTCCT
This sequence comes from Dendrobium catenatum, assembly GCF_001605985.2. Classification (NCBI taxonomy): domain Eukaryota; kingdom Viridiplantae; phylum Streptophyta; class Magnoliopsida; order Asparagales; family Orchidaceae; genus Dendrobium; species Dendrobium catenatum. The sequence goes on from NW_021319578.1 coordinate 547,219, forward strand.
CAACCACTGCAGGAGTTCCAGCCGACCTCCAAGTGACACCGGAATTCCGCCAGACCTCCAAGTGACGTCGGAATTCTGCCCGACCTCCAAGTGACACCGAAATTTTGCCCGACCTTGAAGTGACGACGGAGTTTCACCCGTGCTCCAAGTGACGCCGGAGTTCTCCTCGGCCACCAATCGACATCAAACTTCTACCCTACGCTGGACCTCCGCTCGTCGTCAAGTTTCTACCCGACACCGCACTTCTACCTGATATCGGACTCTAGACATCTATCTGATGCTGGAATTCTGTCCATTGCTGGATTTTTACCTGACGCCATCCTTCTGACCTTCGTCGTCAGACAACAGTCATTTAGACTTCTGTCGCTCGCTGACTACGTTCCTTTTGACTTACGTTACCCATCGACAAAAGTCTTTCCGACCTCCATCGTCCACCGACTACAATCCCTCCGACTTACGTCGCCCACCGACTGCAGTCCTTCTGACCTCTGTTGCCCGCCGACTACGGACATTCTGACTTACGTCTCCTGCCGACTACAATCCTTTCGACCTCCTCGCCCGCTGACTACAGTCCTTCTAGCTTACATCGCTCACCAACTACTTCCCTTCCGACCAAACAAATACATCAATAGTGGTTCTTTGTATTCACATCATGTAATGTACTCTATAAGATGTACATCAAGTTAAGTCCTTCCCCCAAGGAAGTGCCTCATTTGTAATCAACTGCAATACTAGTGGATTCATTCAAACTGGGCTTGGCCCCGTGGTTTTTCCCCCCTCTTCAAGGGTTTTCTACGTTAAATCTTGGTGTCTCTAGTGAATGATACACCCTCTCTTTTATTTGTGTATGTGTTGGATCTTCGTACAATGCTAAGACATTAAACTTTATATTTCTCTACCGCCGCGAATACTTCAGGACACAATAAGTCTCCTTAATTCAAAAGCAAGTTAGACTAAAATCAATTATGTATTTATCCTGTAATTCTTTGTGTCACCATCTTATACTATATATTTTGTTCATCACCAATAAATAATTTGTTATACTCATACTTGACTTCACAATATTTAAGTAGGTGGCTATTGAGTCATGATAAAGACAATTGCCCTCAAGAGGGGTCCCTTTAGAGCACTTGCATGGAACTGTCAGAGGTACTCGACTGAGGACATCAACATGCTCTACTTGTCTGAGTCTACTAAGAAGCTTACTCTACATGGGCCGAATTGAAAATCCCTTATCAAACAAGTAAATCGTCACTCACTGCTACCTTAGTCAATAGCTCTCCCACAGAGCCTTCATCTTCAAGCTCGCTAAGCTTAGCTACTGGAAAGTGCTTATTTCAAAAAACCCCACAACTCTTTTAACTATTAATGATCAGCATAAAACAATCCATTTTTGTCATTTCATACTCGCCACTCCCTTCAACGCAATTTGAAATCCTTTACACTAGTTGTCAGCCACCTTAAATCGTTCACTAGTTGCGAATCCCGTCACATCTTATGACTCGTGCATATTCACTCAAAACCTACTCGCCACCTCTTAGCTTGCTCTAGGCGAGGTCGCCTAAGAGGCCATTAATCTGTCCCACCTTTAGCCCACCAGGAGGAGACATGTGTCTAGATTTGTATGTAACATGGGTACTCTACTTAGCTTCTAATTTTTACCTTTGTCTCTATAGCCTTTCATGTGGCCCTCAAAACTCTATAAATAAGGGGTAATGAAAAATAGTTTGGTATAGAGGAAATTCTGATATTTCCCTTTTACTAATAGTAGATATTATGCTTGTTGGAGATGTGTAACTCTTTTTCCTGACTGTCCCTAAACTCTCTATTCTTACGTGCAAGTTTTAGCTTACAAGTAACATGCTAGTACAGTCAAATACATCTATGAATACATTCAAATTCAATTTTGAACATATGAGACAAAAAATTCAAATAAATGTATATTTCAATGACACGTCAAGAATCAATTGTAAAATTAGAATTTTTTTTTTAATATCTAAACATTTTCTTACTAATAGTGTGTTGATATTTTTCACAAATAATGCCAAATTCAATGATTTTTTAGTATTATTAGATTTAATATCAAGCAAAATTGTGGCTATCCCTGCCTACTTTAGATAAGTGGTTACAAGCCAAGCATTGCCAGCCATCCATTTCACAAATTGAACACATCCCCCAAATATATAACTTTCATGTAGTCATTATCAACTAAATAGTTATCCATCAGATTTTCCTCTTGCTCTATGTAGTTATACCATAATTGTTTTGTAGCCATTTGTAACATTGATTTTAATCCTCATCTAAAAATAAATTATTGAGGGAATGTAGAACATTTGAGATATTAAGAAAATTAACGGCACATATATATCTGTATGACACGTCATTCATCTATCTATTACTCAGTAAGCCTCTTCTTAAATTAGAACCATTTAAAAAACTTTTCAAACCTATTTTTTTCTTATATACGTAATAGTATCTTGATATTGGATTGGCCTCTCGTTCATCTTATCGGTATTGCATGTTTCTATTTAGTTTTCTTTCATGTCCTCTTGCCTGGATTCCCTTTCGTGTTGGACTTGGTTGTTTCGAGTTGCTTGTCGTCACTGGATTTGGCGGCTTTCTTTTTATTTTTGTTTGATTATTGTATTAGGTTGGAACAATCGCTCTTAGGTTTTATTTCAAATGATATATTTTTAGTTAGTTTTTGTTCTATTAAGTACTTGTAATCCATTCTTATATTCAGTGGCAGAGCCATAAAATATATCTAGGGGGGCCTAAATTTTTTTTTAAAATTTTCCTTCAACTTTTTACATCCAGACTTAGGACCAACATAATCAATATTAAAAATGATAAAACTTTGGTAGTTAATTATTTTATTTTCTTCCTTCACAAAAATGACGTCAATCATCAAATCACTCGATTTCTGCTAGAACATGTTTAATATATTAACTAAATACGTGATATTAAAAATCTCATTGCACAAAAAAAATCATAAAATCTCTTTAAGATCGAATCAATATAAGATTAAGCTAATATAAAAAAAAATGTAAATGAATAGGAAATTAAATGTGAGTGATTTGAATAGATGGCCGATGTTAAATTTCTTGATCGTGAACCGTTTATTGGGCATTTAAATGTCTTAGTGATATCAAAATTCAGCGATCTTCTTGGGCTCGTTGGATTTTTCTTGCCTAGCCGCTCGATTCGACTATAAGCATGTCATGTTTGGAAACCGTCTGGTAATCCAAATTATGGTTTGAACCTTCCAAATATGCTTCGGGTCTTTGATTTAGAATCATTTGGGTTCGGATTGAGTTAAATTTGGTGTCGTTAGGTTTGTATTTTTGAGACGTTCAGTTCGACTATAAGTTTACTGAAATCGGAGTTCAGATGGTCTCCGATTTTTGTTGTTCGGTCCGATTTTCACAACCTTTGATAAAATCATAAAATCTATTTCATAACATAAATAACTATTTTTTAAAATTAAGAATAAAATCAAATATATTCACAATAATGACAGCAACAACAAGTCAACAACAACAACATCAAGCTTTTATCCCACTACGTGGGGTCGGCTACATGAATCCTTTTTCTTCATTGTGTCCTATTAAAAGTCAAATTCTCGTTTAAATCTAATAAAGAAAGATCATTTCTAATATTTTCTAACCAAGTCTTTTTAGGTCTACCCCTACCTTTCTTAACATAAGTCAAATGTTTCTAATCATTTCTATAGGAAAGATAATTAAGACTTTATTTGTTATAGTTTTTTTTATTTTTTAAAGCAGTTTTTTAGTAAAAAAAATTAGTTTTAAATTTTCTTTTAATAAAAACATGTTTAAAAAAAAATTGTCTCAAACGAAGTCAAAATCATAGCGCATAAGATTAGGATTAACCAAGTTGTGTTGTTATACAGTGAGTCTACAGCGAGAGATTGAAGGATTTAGAGATCAAAGTGTTGAAATTGTATTTAGATATTATTTTTATTAATATTATTTAATAAATTATGATATAATAATTTTTAATAGTATTTTATATCAATCCAACTGCTAATAATTAATTATAAAAATACGTGTCTAGAGACTAGAATCTTCTTTCTCCCAATTGGCCACCAGCCTTCGCATTTCCAAAGCGGAGCCAAAAACTTAAGCAACAACCTCGCCTCCACCAGCCAAACCCTCACCCTTCCTGTAGCCGATTCTGTGGCGACAGCATAAGCGAATTTAGCATAAACATTTTGTTTTTCATTAATTAAAAAAAGTTCAAAGGCTACTTGATACAATAGTTTTTATTAAAATATAATAATTATATAAAAAAGTTGGTATATAATTTTCATACAGAAAAATATTGTATTATAACATAGTAATTCCTCAAAAAAAAAAAAAAAAAGATTAAGTTGTAAATATATAAATGATATAATGTGACAAAATAGAATCCTGATTAGTACATCAGATATATTAGAGCTTTACAATTATAAGGCAAGATTATATGTAGCCACTGATTGTTTTGATCTGATCTAATTGACCTGCGAGTTCAACATCTTTTAACCAGTTTATTTGACTCGATATTATCACGAGTGATTTTAGTGATACATATTTGAATTGTGCTCAATAGATTTTAGACTAGCCTACTTAAAAGGCAATTATTATTATTATTATTATTTTGCTTCTGAGTGCTATAATATATTCATTTTTTAAAAGCAATAAAAAAATAATGACAAAAAACAATTCAAAACAAAGCCTTACTTTATTAATAGCACATTTGATTGATTGAAGATTCATTTATTCAATGGAAATATTGTTTGGATTTTATGATTTAAGTAGAAATAATTGGAATTGAATATTATCTTAAGTTTACAAATTTTTACTATTAGTTAAAAATGATATGAAATTCTATCAATTTATGCCCTAAAGTAAAATTCTTATATTTCTTCTTAAGGTTGAATAGAATTTTAATAGTTTAAAATTTAAATTATTTAAGCACTTAATAATTTATCCTACATAAATAATGCATGTATGAAATATGCATATACTCGAAAATATTGAGTAATTTCTATTGTTTCAATAATGAGTCTTGGAGAATATTATCTTAATTATTTGTGTAAGTGAGTCAACCCAATTTAATAAATGACTTGTAAGTCAAACTCGTGAGCTAACAAGTCAAGTTTAAACCATCAACTCATTAGCTAGGTAGCTGACTTAGTTGCTAAAAATATTTATAAATTACATCTTCCTTTCTTATATTAAGTGATTCTTCATTATTTTTCTTCTAATTTCTTATTACTTTTACTATTTTATTATAATAACTGATTGAATTCTAAGCATTTTCTCTATTTCAAGATAAATGATCCAGCTCGAGAGGATACTCAAACTCTTAAAATAAAGCTCGAGATTGAGCTCAAACTTGAGCTTGATTAATAACTCAAGTTAGTTCTTTTATTATAAAAGAAAAAAAAAATTATTTTGATTTAAGTATTATAAAATGGTAATAATGAATGAGATATTACAAGAAAAATAAAAAAAACCACTTTATTTAAGAAAGTGAATTATAAATTTTAAATATTTTTAACGACTTTGTACTTTAAATCTTGAATCCTAATATATGATAAGAATATTTTACATTAATAATTAAAAAATAAAATAAATAATAAATAATAAGAATAATTTAAAAAAATTAATAATTTTTAAACGAGCAGGCTCATGGGCTATTTATCGAGTCGAGCTAGAGATAGCCTATATGTAATCATCTTTTCAACTGGAAAGTGCATAAGAATAATTATGAGCAGGAATTCTATCAAAATAAACATCACTAGAATCTCCATAAATATTAGACTTAACAAACAAACAAATAAATCTAAAATAAATAATTTCACATAAATATTTGATGAAATAGATTAAAAACAAACTTAAATAACCAAATGTCAATCTTTTCAATTTAACGGTCTCACCTAAAAAAAAGGGTGTCAAAACGATTTAACGGATTGAGTTTGAGCTGGAACTAAAATTGGCTCGATCATAATCAAGTTGACCTGAGCCATACTCACTAGCAATATCGATGACCTAAACCTAATCTCATTTTGATTAATATTTTATAGTTATTACTTATAAAATTTGGATTAATTAATTAAAAATAAAACGAGCATATCAATAAGCAAAAAATAATAAATAAATCACTTTGAGGTCAAATAAATTTTTTGGGATCAGACCCACCAACTAAACAAATCAAGTTGTTGGATTAGGTCATTTATTAATACTCCTTCAAATAATAATAATATTCAAATACTATTTATATTTTTCTTAAGAAATATGATTATTCATTAATCCAATGTGATAAGAACATTGATAAATATTGTTGCGTCCAGGAGTATTCGCGGCGGTGGAGAAATATAAAGTTTATCGCCTCGGCATTGAACGAAAATCTGGCATGCAATCAGATAAGGAGAGAGAGTCTAGCATTCACATGATACACCAATATTTTTACGTAGAAAACCCCTGAAAATGGGAAAAAATCACAGGGTCTAGCCCAGTTTGAAAGAATCCACTAGTATTGTAGTTGATTACAAATGAGGTCCTTCCTTGGGGGAAGGCCTTAGCTTTATGCACATCTTATGGAGTACATTACATGATGTTAATACAAAGAGTTATTGTTGACATGTTCGTTTGGTCGGAAGGACCATAGTCGGCGGGCTATGGAGGTCGGAAGGCTTGTAGTCGGCGGGCAACGTAAGTAAGGAGGACTGTAGTAGGCGAGCGACAGAGGTCGGAATGACTGTAGTTGGCGGGCGACGTAAGTCAGGAGGACCGTAGTCGGCTGGCGATGGAGGTCGAAAGGACTGTAGTCGACTTGCGATGTAAGTAAGGAGGATCGTAGTCAGCGGGCGACAGAGGTCAGAAAGATTGTAATCGGCGGGCGACGTGAGTTAGGAGGACCGTTGCCTTGTGATGGAGGCTGGAAGGAATGTGTCTGACGATGAAGGTTAGAAAGACGGCGTCAGGTAGAAGTCCAACAATGGAAAGAAACCCATCTTCGAATATACGTCCAACGAAAGTCCGATAATCGGTAGAAGTCCGGTGTCGGGTAGAAACTTGGCGAAGAGTGAAGGTCCGACGTCTGGTAGAAGTCCGACGTCTGTTGGTGGCCGAGGAGAACTCCGACATCACTTGGGCGGAGTTTCGACGTGAGGAAGAAACTATGTCATTAATTGGGAAGAATTTCAGCATCCCGTGGAACTTGGGCAGAATTCTGGCGTCCCGTGGAAGTCAGGCAGAATTCTAGCGTGTTCATGCGGCAGGAAGAACTCCGGCGGTGGTCGATGAGGAGCTGATTCTCCTTCCCCTTCTCTTCTTCTTCTTGCTTCTTCTCCCTTCTTACTTGAGTCGTCTTGTGAAGAATGAGGGCTCAATTTATAATTTTTCAGGAGTGGCATGGCTTGTAAATAGGTGTGAGATCAGGGGGAACAGGGTGGTTGAATGGACGACTGATATTGAATCCTTTGATAATACACCATTTGTCAGCCATTTGAAGACCTTAGTGATGTCGGAATCTAGCGATCTTGGGCTCGTTTGATTCGTCTCGTCGAGCCGTTCGATTCGACTATAAGCTCGCCAAAATCGGAGACCGTTTGGTAACTCAAATTGTGGTTTGAACTTTCCAACAACGCTTTGGGTCCTTGATTTGGACTCATTTGGGCTCGGATTGAGTCAAATTTGGTGTCGTTGGGTTTGTATTTCTGAGACGCTCAGTTTGACTGTAAGTTTGCTGAAATCGCGCCACGTCACCCAGTACTGGTGTTGAGTATCAATACCCAGTAGTACCAAGCACCGATCCGAACAAAAAAGTGACGAGACATATTCTAATTAACCTCTGGATGACATCCGGTGTCTTTCTCCATAAATAAAGCCTTAATTTGTAAGTCCATACATGATGACAAACTAAAATATAGTTATGTATTCTTTATTTATAAGCATTGTTTGGAGGGCATTTCCTTGCGCGGTCTATTACTTGTAATTAAACACAAAGACCTCTCTCAACTTAACATATGGAGAATTGTTGTAACACACTAACATTAAAGAGTCTTTGGGTTAATCGGCTGTTCAGAAAGTCAATACGGCGTTGGGCTGCTTTTCCTGCGCAGGCTACGTGTTTGGTGAAAGGTCCCAAAAAGGAAAACAAACGCGCACACCACGCATCTGCAGTTCGGACTTCGGAGAAAGGAGCGGAAGAAGATTGAACAGAGATAGGGAGTGACATCACCTGGAATGCCGACTGCGGCGAACGCCCCATCATCTTCAGCCAATGCCGCGTCGATCTTCAGGCGGTCGCGATCCCTTTGTCTCCGGACGACGGCGGCGCCGCGATCCGTTTTTACTCCAACGGCGGCGGCGGCGGTGGTGAAGAGGGCCATTTCGTGCAAAGCCACGCTCACCACCGATGTATCCCGTTTGTCGACGCCGGAGGCCGTGGAATCGAAGGAGGTTGAAGCGGCTGTAAAGATTGGGGCGAGAATACGCGTGAAGGCGCCGGTCAAGGTCTTCCATGTTGCGAAGGCGCCGGGGCTGGACTTGTGCGGGATGGAGGGGGTAATCAGGCAGTATGTTGGTTTCTACAAAGGGAAACGCGTGTCTGCCAATCTGCCCTACAAGATCGAGTTCCTCCTGCCTGTCGAGGGGAACGAGAAGCCTATCAAGTTCTTCGCCCATCTCAGGGAAGACGATTTCGAGGTCTTGTAAGCTTTACTTCTTCCTGTTAGGATTCGTTATTGTTGTATGGTGTGATCCAGGGACCGCAAGGAAACCCTAGATCTAAATAACCAATTAAATTGATGCCATTATAAAATGTGACGCAAAGTATTCTAATTTTTTGAATCGCATTTGCATCGAGGCCAATTATTTTGACACTGGAGAGTAGGTTAAATTTTTTGTTCTACAATTATTTGTTGATTATACATTTTTTTTCTTCCTCATGTAATAGCTATTCATAGTAGACTGCTGCTAATTTGTTATCTGGCTTGATTTTAACCATTTCTTACTACTTCTTAAACCGACTTTTTAGTATAAAAATTAATTTTTTTTATTAAAAAGATATTCTAAAAAGCAGCAAGAAAGCCGCCCCAAAGAATGTCCAAGTCTCGAATGAGGTTATTGATTGGAGTTTGAGATGCTAACTTGAATTTAGTGAATCTTGAAAATTGTGGGCAAATGTCATTCTTGAATTTGTTATGGTATTTTTCAGATATTAGATGATAGAATATGAAGGAATTCTAGTTATGGGCTCTATGATGAGGTTAACCTAGAAGTAAGCAATCAAATTCCAATGTAAAGCAAGCTTCTAACTCTACTCACTAAGGCTTCGTTTGGGACGGCCTTCTTATTGCTTCTTAAAGCAGCTTTTTAATATAAAATTTTAAAATTTTGTACTAAAAATTTGCTTTAAGAAGCAATAAGAAAGCCGTCTTGTGACAGTTTTTTTATTCCTTTATAAAGCAGCTTTATAGTGCAAAAATTTTTTATATTAGAAAGCTACTTTAGAAAGCAGTAAGAAAGCTGTGATAAAGGAAGCCTAAATATTTAGAAGCTATTGCATGCGGTGTGGTATTTGTAGGTGCAGACAATCAATCAAGTTCAATTACACAATTATATAAATGAAATTGTATCATACAATATGTTTGCCTGTTTACACCTACCTGTACATAGCTCACCTCAGATAATAATTTCTGTTGAATCTGAGTGCTTCAAGAAAAGGATAATACATTGAAAAAAGTTCGACAAAAAACCCTACTTGATTGATTACAAACAAGAGGCTCATGTTTATGTAATATTCTACTTTTCTTGAATGGGTTCTACCTGAATGAGAAGTTTATCTTGACATTCATGCTAATTGTTCAGAAGGAGATTATGGTTATAATTGTGTTGTTTCTATTGCTCTATTTGTATCAATTCAGAGAGAGAGATCATTATGGGTACCATTAGCAACTGAGTTTGATAGCAGTCATTTGCAACTTTGTGAAGAAGTAGAATGACGGTATCAGCATGTTAGTTTGGTTCCTGAACCGATCCAGCCGCCCCACATCGGCCAGGCCTTAGTCTACAGGAGACGGGTCAAACCTCCTCCCATGTTGCCGCCCAAGCAATAGGGGCCCATGGCCTATTTGATTGCCGCCCATTAATAATGGGGTCTATTATTTGAATTAATCTATTTTTGACAAAGGGATTAATCTATTTGATTTAATCTATTTTTGGTAAGGGAATTAATCTATTTTTGGCAGGGGGGGGTGCGGTTAAGGTTATAAATAGGCATGAGAGCGAAGGGATAGGGCATGCTTGAATATTGTTTTCTCTTGGAGCCTCTTGGGTGTCTTGGGCTCTAGACTTGGTGTCTAGAGATTGGGAGAGAATGATCCTCCTCTCGAATAGAGGATCAATTGCATCTTTTCCTATGTTTGCTTTGCTTTGCGTATTTAATAAAAATCTAAGGTTATTTTGGGTTCTTTCATTATCGTTTTTGTGTCTTCTCATTATTTTTTATCAATTTCTTGTTATGGTTGCTTGCGAACTCAAGTACATCCGATAGGATTACTTGCGAACTCAAGTATTTCCTATCACAGCACTATGAGGGCAACTCCTTTTCAACACAAAACCAGACAGTCTTCTTACAAGCCTATGGTTAGCTATAACAGGAACCTTTGGACGCTCTAAAATCTTTTACCTTAGGCAAGACTTATAACTTTAGGTCCATTTCGAGCACCTTTATTTTGTGGTGTGCTGAAATTCTTACAGGACTCAGAATGCTGCTGGTACCCTTCCTGCTTATATATTGATGTCCAATTTGCTTCCTATCATTGGAAATTATTTTTTATACTCTTACAGGTTCTTACCTATATAGTTATGCAAAGCCAATGTTGGTTATGTTGATGATGCTTAATGCCTCTTTGTTTTTCCTTCTTAGGCTTCATTTGGGACGGCTTTCTTAATGCTTCTTAAAACAATTTTTTAATTAAAAAAAAAAAATTTACTAGAAAGTTGCTTTAAAAAGTAATAAGAAAAACCGTCCCAAACGAAGCCTCAGTACAAATTTGCCAGCTAATCATCATTTGTTACTATATTGAAGAGATGTAAAAAATGATAGTCTCTCGACCTTGTAAACTGCTATTCAATTTGTATTAGGTTGCTTTAAATATGGAAGATGTTACTGAAAAACAGTTCAAGCGTACTGAAATCACTTCCACAAACTCGAAAGAAAGTCTGCCTTCCATGCTTGAAATCTTTTTTTTTTTTTTTTTTTTTGTATTTTATTTATCAAAGCTACCAATCCTCCATGAATATTTTTTTTCTAAATGGATTAGAAGCTTGATGTTATTATTATGCGGTTGAGACTATCAGCTCACCTTTAGAAGCATCAGCTAAGTATTTAGCTATGCTTAGTTTTGAATATTTATACCAGAACTCAAATGAGCCATCAATTTCCTATGGCCAAAATAGATTTAGGTTTCAGCTGGGACAACTTTCTTATTGCTTTCTAAAGTAGTTTTAAATATAAAATTTACTATTTCAAAAAAAATTTGTACTAATTTTTTTTTTTAGAAAGCAATAAGAATTACTATCCCGAACGAAGCCTTAAAATAGTTATAAACCGATATCAGAAAATAATTTATCATTATTAACCAACAAGTGATTGATTAGCAAGTTTTATGTTACTTCGTCCAGCTAAAGTTTTAAAAATATGTTTTATATTGTTATATCGGAATTTTTGTGAAGAATCCTTGTAGCCTTTCATAGAAGAAATCTAAGCACTTTGGTACAGGATAATTTGGGGGCGGTTGCAGATAAAATTTGGCAGCAGTTGCATAATTATTATAGAACAAAATAGCCTTTTTAATTATTATTATTTCGATTTGAAACAGGATTCTTAATGGTCACTTCTAAGTCTTAAACAAGGTTCTCAATGGTCACTTTTTAAATGACAATATGTTAACATGTTAATAAAGGTTGTCAACACTGTATTGAAAAATTATCAGGATGTTAAATGGAGGAGAAATTATTGTGTGCGGAATCCGAATGCATTCGAATTCCAATCACAGCATGCCATGTCATCAAATGTACACTGGGGCCCAGTGCATCCAATGATGTGACGCATGGTGATTGGAATCCGAATGCATTCGGATTCCGCACACAATAATTTCTCTAAATAGAGACTGTCATATCAATTGTCAATATATTATTTAGTTTTCTAGGCTATGAATAGGGGAACATAGCATTTTCCAAGAAAGATGAATGAAACACATAAGGAAGCACTCAACCATATGAGAAATTATTATGTACGGTTACTAGACGGTTCAGAGGCAAATCAGGATGCGTCATATCACCCGGTACACAACATTGGTACACAAGAAAAAAATGGCATGGCGCTTCCTGATGCGCCATGTCATCCGGTGTTCGCACAAAATAATTTCTCAAACCATAGGGTCCATACCTAATATATTTCAGCTTTTATGATTTTTTATAATACCTCTAGTTTTTTTATAGAAGTTTTTCTGACCTCTTGTTTCTCTGGATGGTCATGTGATATTTCTGTTGATTTTTTCATTGATTTACCCACAAATGGAGGTTCTTTGAAATATATTTCTTCTTGTTTGTTATTATGCCTTCTTGTTGTTAATTATTAATTATTATGTGTTAATGCATTTCTCTCCTTATTGTATCAATACATAATTTCCCCTTTCACATGCTAGGGTTGATTATATTTCTGATGATTTTCTATGATTGACTGTCTAAATATGGAGGGCTGTTACTTATACTATTTTTTGATATTCATTCTGAGGCATTTTGTGGATGGATTATTGGGAGATCATTTCTATGCATTTCTTCTTTTGTCGTGACCATAATTTATTTCAATCTGCTATTACTAAAGGTTTTCATTATTATTTGATTATCTACTGGCTGCACATTATGTTTTTGGAGGATGGTTTTCTACTTCATTAGTTTTATTGGGACAGCTTTCTGTTATCAATTTTTGGATCTCAAGGCTAGCAGATTTAATATTTTTGCTGTCATAGTCAAGGAGTGATGATTACTATAAGTTTTGGGGTTATAATGAGTCTTTTTTTTTTTTGTTATTATGAGACTTTTGCTCGTTTCTTTGATATAAATGAAATATTTTTTAACGTGCTTTACCAATCTTATTGGTAGTTTTCTTATTTATGAAAATTATAATGCTTGTGTAATCAAAATTTATCAATGAATATGCTTGGTGTGACCTCAATTTCCCCTAAAAAAACACTCAAAGATAATTAAACTTTTCAACCTTTCATTGATAGAAAAGAGGGCTTGTGCTAAGGTGAGGCCATGACAAATCTCTTAGAAGCTATAATCACCATGAAGAACCTAATTATTACCTATAGCAATATAGAACCTGTTAACTGCTGAGACCTGATGTTCTAAGACAACTCTTCCAAATTTTTTGTTCATAAGGTCATTTTTGTATGCCTAAAAATGCGGCTTGAAGATTCAAAACTCAATGTTTTCTCTAGTTAAAATAGAATAATTTTCACTTTATATCTATATAGATGTGACTCAATTAGTCCTTGTGTTATTGAATCATGTTTGAACAAACATGATAGTATATCACATTTGTTTTTCATCTTCAACAAATCATAAGCTTACAACAGCATTAAGCACAACTGCACAAGTCATATTGATACGGACATCCAACCGTCCATGACTATCCGAGGAGCTGAAGATCAATGGCTGTCATCATCCCACGTTATCTTATATTTTATTTGTGATTTTTAAATTTTTATTATGAATTTTCCGTTTTTACCCTCACTTAAGAGGGTCGTCTTATGTAAGATATGTGTATTGTTTTAGTTTCTTAGGCCTATATATAGAGGCCCTTTCTTATGTAATGAGATGATGAATTGTTAATGAAAATTTGCTTTTTGCGTTCTCTTTGCGAGTTTCATCTTTTAGATCTCTTAGTGAGTTCTTTTTCTTTTGAGATCTCTTAGTGAGTTATCTACTTTGTGTTCTCTTTGTGAGTGCATCCCTCTCCCAAATCTCTTAGTGAGTTTTGGGAAGAGCTAGATCTCTTTGTGAGTTATAGACCTTCCAATTTTTCTTTGCGATCAATTAGTGTGAAAATTTAAGGAGAATCCGTCCGGATCGCATTCTTCCTTGAACCCCATCCCTTCACCCGTTTTCCACCCAGCACTTCCGCCGCCCCTCCTCCAGCCCGCTCAGGCCGCCGACCTCCAGGCCACTGCCTCCCGCCGGCCAACCACCTTCCACATCGTGTCCGCCCCTTTTCCTCCCTCCTCTAGCCGCCGGCTTCCCTCTCCTTGAATTTCAAAATTTGAAATTTAAATATTTTATGGGCCATTAATTGTTTCCAAAAGTAGCTTCTTAATTTACGCCATCAATTTAATTGATTTTAATTTCAAATTTGAAATTCAAATTGCTTAAATTGATTGCCCTCTTAAATGAAAGTTTTCTTTGCTTAAGAAAACTGAAAATTTATTTCAAATTTTTGTAAAATCTAAAATTAAATTAATGGTCCCCACTTATTCCAAAACTCACCCCTCTCTCCTCATGTGGTCGGCCCCCTCATTGGGCATAATCTCTCTCCTATCTCATTAATAGGCCCCCTCATTAAGCCTCCATAATTACCTCCCACAATTCTCTCTCATCCGATTTAATTCTCCCCATTAAATTTGAGTTTAAATTCAAATTCATCCCGCCAATTCCACTTAATCTGAAATTTAATTTCAGATTTTCATTCTCTCTCCCCAAATTGATTTGGAATTTAATTAATCTTGTCACCTAAGCAAGTACATGGCATTTACGTTTCACATCACATATGACCATGATTTCTTATATCTCATGGATGGCAATAGCAACAACAGTCATAGTGTCAAGTCAGTGATAACCAAACTATCATGATCTGCAAAAGAGCATAAAAAATGCAATTCATGAATCATATTTACTGCCCTTTCGTTGAGTATTTGCAAAAAAGCAACTAAAATGCAACAAATCCAGACGGTTCTCACCGTTTGGTCTCTGCACAGAATAATCTCTCCTCCATGAGCCATAAGACCAAAAAATATATTTTAAAAAATAATGATTTTATTAAATTCAATGTAATTAAAAATTAATATATCTTTAAATTATATAAATATTTTGAAGATACTAAAAATGATGATTTAGTATTCAACCATGAATATATATTAAGATTTCAACTTTAAACCAATGAGAGATTATTTCTATCATATAATTGTGAACAAAGAAGGCTGTCTTAGAATTTTGTCCACCAAAGACTATGCAGGACAATTTTCTTCAAGGCACAAAATAGTTGAATCAAGAACTGTACAATCATCTATTATTATACGGCAACATAGGATAGAATTCAACCACTTGGGCTAAAGAAAGAATAAGGAACATAATAATAGAACACAGCAAAGCCAGAAGATTCGGCACAGAACTTGATATATATGCACAAAGGCAGAAGATGGATTCCATGAAAAAGTTTGCTTAAGAGGTTTCCTTTACTACAATAACGGGGCAGCTCACATGATTGATGCAGTAGTTACTAACACTCCCTAGGAACATCCTGCAGTGGTTAATATATAAGAAACTTTAAATGATTTAAATTGCATTAGCTAAATGTTCTTCTATGATGCTTTATAATATCAACTAATGTACATGCAAGATACCACACGTATTCAGCATGTGTCATACATACATTTGAGATAAATGAAGTAAAGGTCATGTAATGACTAAACTATGAAAATGTCAAAAACTTAGCTTTTGTTTGGTAGAGCTTTTTAGCTGCTTTGCTTTTAAGACGACAACCACAATTTCATTTGGGAATTGCTTTCTCACCATTTAAAAAAAAAAATTATAGTGAAAAATTGTTTTCTACAATCATAATAGCAAAGTTATTTGCTCTACACTAACTTCACAATCAACTTTATAAAACGTTGCATCCATTCCAAACACTCTTAGTAAGAAGCTCTTAACTTTAAAAGAGACAGCTGAAATGCATATTTAAAAATTAATTTGTTTATATTACCTCTTTAATTGTAATATTTATTTTTTGTTTCTTTTGAAGAATATAATGTATCATAGAAGCCAGCATACTCGAGCTTCAACATCATCATCAGCTAAATAGAAACCAAACCGCCCAGAAGGGAATAAAAGGTTATGAAGCAGAATTGTAGCTAAGCTAGCTCCACCCAATTTTACAGATGTTTTTTATTTTTTATTTCCTTTTGAGACTAATCATCCTTTTTTTAAAAAAAATAGAGGTCACAATATAGGCCGGACGAGATGTTTTACAGGAAAGTAAAAAAAAAATCAATTAAATTGCATCTGAATGCTGAAAACTAAGAGCAAAGCATTTGAATATTAACAAATCATTTGACAATGGCACAAGAAAAAAAGGAAAGAAATAACGATTAAAAAGATGAAGATAAGTTCTTGAGAAGTCTAGCTCGCGGACAATTCTAACTTAGCGTTGTGAAACGATAATTAGTTCCAAAGAACAATGACTAAAAAAGCACACAAAAATCAGGAATGAAATATTATTCAAACTAAGATCCAGAATGGCATACTCGAAAGGCTTACCTTTTAATTGGGCCAAAAGCACGGCATCCTATCACCAGCAAATCTGCATTCAAGTTTGTGATGACCTCACATATCTTCTCCTTTGGGTCACCTACCACCACTTCAGTATTCACAACCACCTAAAGTATTTATCACAAAAAAAAAAAAAAAAAGAGTGCAATCATTGCTACCCACTATTTATTAAGCATAAATCAAACAGCTACAAACCCCCTTTATTATGCCAAAGAATCAGTTATAAGATTTTGTTGTAGATTTTAGTAGCAGCCCACCGCACACAACATTGTTGGGTCAACTACCATGTATAAGGGAACATTACTTTAGGTTACAACAGAAGCTGCAACCTCTCTTACATCACAAAACTTGCCATGAAGATTTTTTTTTTGGGACATTTAGGCCAATTAAGACAGACTCACGCACACATCGCATACACAAGACTCGAACCCAAGACCTCTTGGTTGGTAGCCTAAGCCTCCAACCAGCAAACCAAGATGAGCTGTGTGCCATGAAGATTTCAACACAATACTGAAACTTGCCATGAAGGTACTTCTTCACCCACCTTAGCTAGGACTGTTCAAGACTTACTATCCAGAGATACAACTAGTATCGCCAGGGTTTCCTTTTCACACTGCTCATACATCAGTACCTTCTTACGCTAATGTCTAGAATAGTCATGCATCGTTGTAAGACTTTGTAATAGTTAATACACTCCTGACTCTATCATCAGCTCCACAGCGGTGGAAATTGCATCACTCCAAATGTGCTCCCAGCAGAGGTAATCATCCGAGATCTTCCGAGTGCTAAATTGATAGGAATTTGTAATTGATTACATGGGTTGGTCGTTAAATAATTGTAATGAGTAGCTTAAGTTGTGTCAGTGCTTAATACGCAGTTGATGAGTCTTTCGGGGCCTTGTATTTCTATAAATCCTCTCCATTTGGGAACAATCAATGAAATGAATAAATAGCTCAAGTATACAACTTCCCACACAAATCATGGGAGTAGTGGCCAGGTTTTTTTTTTTTCTGTGGGGATAATATTTTTCATCTAGGCTTGAGACTAGCATTAACAATTTTTAATTTTTTTTAAGGCCTCATTATAAAAATATAAATTATATAAGAAAAAAAGGTATTGTGGAGAATATTTGCGCTTTATAGTTGGAATACATGTTAACTACAATTTCTTTCTTCGAATTTTCATATTTTGAAATCATTGTACAATCCTTTCATGATCTTTTTTAATATATATAATCAGACAATCATTCATCGTTGTTAGATAAATTATTGTGACATTTTATTAAATGTACCTTTTTCAATATATATAATCAGACAATCATACATTCAATAGTCTCATATACAATTGTGTAAATAATTCTTTACAGTTTTCATAGATGAGAATACTCGTTCGTTATTATAACAATTGGCAAAATCAGAGCAAGCTATATAAGTAAGAATACTAAATGATAAATATCATTTTTCTTAATTTATACTAATATTTTAGTAAGTTCTTAAATTCATAAATGCATCACTAAATCTTATATCAATGATGAAATTATGTCTAATATAATGAGATTTATATTTGAAAAATCTAACAAATATAATTTGGCTAGGTTTATCAATCCTCCCTTATCAAAAGCTGAGAACGAATCACATGAATTTAAATATACTACACATATAAATAGTTATGTATTTATTTCATTAAATATATTATTGAGCCCTTGATATTGCATATCCATCACAATATAAAATATTTCAATTTAATAATGATATCTATTTGTGATTGCTTGAATATTTCGTTTAATTTTGATCTTCCTTGCTTCAAAACAATATTATCCATATTTGAAAAAATTATATTATTTTACTTACAAAATAAACAAACTTCTTTAAACAAAGTATTACAACTATTGTCTCTCATATTTTGGAGACTTTGTTTAAATACTTTTATCAAAATCATGATATTTATGATATATTAATTCTTTCTTTGCAACATATGTGATAACTCATTTGTGACCCCAATATAACATTCATCATATGTAAATTGGAAACAAATTCAAAGTATTGTATGGAATCAAGAAGGGCATATGCTTCACCTTTTTGCTCACTGCTTAAACCTTCTGTATTGCATGCAAGAAATTGTAAAAGTTTAAGACAATTTCCTTAGTTCTTTGAATCTTCAGACCCCACCAAAAGTCAAACTTTGATGTAAAATAAAATGAATGCAATCTAAACATGCAGTTAAATGTATTATATGTTCAATAATCTCTGTGATTGTGATCAGAAGTTCTTTCAAAAACATATCTAATATCATTATCTTGATTTATTAAATCTTCGCATTGACGCCAAACAACATTATGAGCATTATTAACTTAATCAATATAAACTTTAAATTTATCATTATTTTTCTAATTTCTAAATCATTTTGTGTACAAACTACACCGTTTGCTTATTCTTCAAATTCAGGTCTATAAATATAACAAAACAAACAATATGCTAAATGTTTTATAATATTATAATCTAACTAGCATTTGTGTTCATCAAAACACGCATGATTAAATCTTCATAATTTATTTCCTATTTGTGTATGTGTAAAATCATAATCTCGAGGATGACGTGATCTTTTTTGTAAATAATATATTTGTATTGTATTCTTCTCATTTGGATGATAATCATAATTTTTTTTCATCCATGATTTAAAGAGGTTTCGTCGAAGTTCATTTTTAAATGAATTTATTTGAATTGTACATTATTATTACCACATATGTTATCACTCACATTTGTTTCACTTTTCCTTTTAAAGTACCTCTCTATATTTAATATAAAATTATTTTATAAATTTAGTACTAAATAATTTGACTTTATATTATCCAAATATGATGTTAAAAAAATAAAATTTTACTTGAAATGCAATAAAAAATTGCAATCCACTCCATATCGTTCAAATCGACTTGAATTTAATTATTTGTTTCACTTCAAAAAAATTTCAGAATATGCAAATCAATTTAATTTAATAACAAGTATTTTAGCTTATATTATACATAATAATATGACTAATTATTAATGCATAATAATTAATCTTATTACTTGTAAAATATATATTTATTAATCTTATCTTTGAAATCCTCAACCAATACAAATTTACTTCAACAGTGAACTTTTAATGTATATATTTATAAAGCTTGTCTCCAAAATCCTCCACCAACATCAATTTGCTTCAACAATAACCTTTATTTTTTTTACAAAAATAAACTCAAGCTCATAAAAAGTTTATATTATTGATGTAATGTTATAATGTTGGATGCCGCTATATATCCATTTACTCAAACAAAACTATGTCAAAAAAATAAAGAGAGTGGGGAGGAGGGTAAGAAGTGAGAGAGAGACCTGACGAAGGTACAAGTAGCGTATGTCGCAAGAAAAAAAATGAGGCACAACCAAGGGGCAAAGGATGTAAAGCAAACTGCTTAAGTTTAATTAGGCTTAGAAGATGAGTTATATATATTAAAAAAATTTATCTTAAACTTAATTAAACCTAAATAGCTTGGCTCACCTCCTCCGCCTCTTTGTTGTGCCTCATATTTTTTTTCTTGCGATATACATTGCCTAAAACTCTGTCAGATCCCTCTCTCTCCTCGCCCGTTCTCTCTCTATTTCTCTGACATAAAACTTTTAAATCAAATTCATACATAATGACATTCAATATTATAAAAATATAGAGAGATACTTTAAAATAAAAAATAATATATATATATGCATAATAACATATATGGTGATAATAATGTTCAATTCAAATAAATTCATTTAAAAATCAATTTTGAAAAAATTCCTTTAGATCCTGAATTAAGAAAAAAAAATTAATTATCATCCAAATGAGAGAGATACAGTCCAAATATATTACCTATAAAAAGAACAATATCAGTCTCAAAATCATGATTTTTCACGTATACACCTAGAAAATAAATTACAAAGATTTAATATTGTGTGGTTTGACAAATACAAAGACTAATTAGAGTAAAGTATTACAAAAGATGCAGCTTATTGTTTGTTATATTATCTTTGTATACATGAGTTTGAAGAACAAATAAACAGTAATAATTTTGACACAAAAAGATTTAGAAATTCAAAAAAGTATGATAGATTTTAATTTCATATTGATCAAATTAACAATACTCATAATATTACTTGGTGTAAATGTAAATATGAAGATTTAATAAATCAAGCCATGATATAAATTGCATATGTTTGGTTTTTCATGGTCATGATGAGTCTAAAGATTTGGAGAACTAAGAAAATTTTCTTAAATTTATACTATTTCTTGTATGCAATATAAGATGGTTCAAACAGTTATCATTGAGATTCTTGAGATAATAATACAAGATAGTTCAAGCAGTAAGCAAAAATGTAAAGCATATATCCTTCTTTATTTCATAAAATATTTTGAATTTATTTTCAATTTGCATACAATAAATACTATATTGAGGGTCACAAATGAGTTATCATAGATTCTGTAAAAAAAAAGATCAATATATCATAAATGCTATGACTTTGATAAAAGTATCTAAATAAAGCTTCAAAATATGAGAGACGATGGTTAGAACACTTTGCTTAAAAAAATTCATTTATTTCGTGAGAAAATTAATATAATTTTTTAAATAAAGATGATACTTTTTAATGCGGGAAAGATTAAAGCGAAATGTTCAAGCAATCATGAATAGACATCATTATCAAATTGAACAATTTTATACTGTGATGGATATGCAATATCAATAGCTCAATAATAGATTTGACGAAATAAATATAGAGCTACTTATGTGTGTAGCATACTTAAATTTATGTGATTCATTTTCAACTTTTGATAAAAAATGATTGATAATCCTAACCAAATTTTATCCTTCAGATTTTTCAAATATATATATCATCTTATTAGACAACCAACTTGAGAATTTTATCATTCGTATGAAATCTAATGATGCATTCATAAATTTAAAAGAAATTTGAGAACTTGCTAAAAAATTAATAAATGTTAAGAAGAATGATATTTATACTTTAGTATTCATACTTTAAAGTTTGCTTTGATTTTGTCAATTGCCACAACAACGGTCAAACAGACATTCTTAGCTATGAAGATTGTAAAGAATTGCTTACGTAATCATATATGAGATTATTGAATGAATGATTATCTTATTACATATATTGAAAAATATATATTTAATAATATTGATAATGAAATGATTGTACAATGATTTCAAAATATGAAAATTCAAAAAATGAAATTATAGGTAGCATGTATTCATAATATAAAGCATAAATATTCTCCACAATTTTTTTTCTATGTAAATTATCTTTTTATAATGATGTCCTTAAAAAATTTTAAAACCGCCAATGTTAGTTTCAAACTCGAATTAGAAAGGTTGAGGGGTCTTTTTAAAATCAATTATTTGTGCCACCACAACAAAAAAATATTGGCTCAACCACTATAACTACCTGAAAATTTAGATGTAGTTATATCAATTTCACAAGAGCTATATAATGGAAGTTACACAAGGCTTAACTCCTTTTATTATGTAACAATGCAAACATATCATTGGCTTCTTCTGGCCTACAAAATTAATTCTCCTTTCTTAAATGTGCACCTAACCATTCAATGTGCACCAAACAAATGCGATTGACAATATGGAACAAGCACCGATTAACCAAACTCAAATTCAGCAGGAGAGACATAGATTTGGCACAAAGACTTTCTTATTGAAGAAGGATAGTGTGGGTGGCTAATTGGTGATAAAAAGTCAGGTATATTGTTATTGAGGTTGAGTTTGGTAAATAAACACTTGTCATCTTTTTATTTGATTGCATTGTCAAGGTTGCTAGGAGGAGTGAGGCACTTGTCTCAATTATAGTGATAGTAATGATTGCATAGTAGAAAGATATATTGGACATTATTGGAGATTGAAGAAATTAATGAAAATCAAGTTTTTCCGTAGATTTTTCTTTCTTGTTCCCTCGTGCTCTATATTTCCATCTAATCCTCTCTGCTGCAATGTCTTCTACTTGATTGGCTTGAGACATTTGAAGTCTTCTGCGTGCGGCTCTCGTGCATGCCTACCTGGGGGCCAACCAAGTGAAGAAAAGGATCAAGAGAGGAAGCGAGCATAAACCAAAAGGGCTAGTGCCTATGAGAAACGTAAACTCAAATATGAAATTCCTCACATATGAAGGCGAAATATCTAAGTAGTATCTTATTTCTAATAAATCTACCTTCCAAAGAATTCCCCTGAAACTAGATCTAGTAAAACTCTCTCTGAATCAATGCACAAAGGCCAGGGTCCCAAAAATAAAAAATTTAAGCCCACAGATGCTAAGCATCAAAGCTCTTTACAATCATCTTCCCCCATCTCTCAAATCATATATTTTCCAAGCAACATGTAAAATGTTAGTCCAACAATGATAACAATGGAGGGATGGCCTCCCGCAACAACTTCGCCAGAACTTGCTATACACTCAGCGACATATGAAGCAACAAAGCCGGCGAATATATATGTGATATGCAATTCAATATAAATGATCTCATCCTCGTCAAGCTTCAACCATAACATCATACCTCCCTCCGCTCAATATAATATTCTGAGCTCAACCAGCATTACTTTGGCCCTTTTAAAGTGCTAGAACAAATTGACGAGGTGATAGACAAACTAGAGTTGCCTTCTTACTCTCGAGTACAGAGGATTTTTCACACATTCTTCCTTATGCCCTTCGAACAGAATGCCAACCTCCTGATATCATATGACGCTAGGCTGAATTGCCCCATATTGTAACCATAATGAGTCCTGCAATCTTACAAAATATTTTTGGATACTTGGCCATCCACCGAGCACCTCAATAAATGGCAAGACTTACCAGAAATGAAGCTACATGGGTGCTAAATATCCAAATGCAAATGTGTACCCAAATCATGACCTTAAACTCTTAAAGTGAAGGCCGGACTGCCAACAAGGGAACTGATGCGAACCCAATAGAAAATGAGGAATAGGCACCGATCAAACAAACCCAAATTCAGTTGGAGAGGCATGCTTTAGCTTGACACAAGGATCTATCTTTTTGAAGAAGGATAGTGTGCTTGGGTATGGGTGACAATTTATCCAATGGTTTGTTGTTAAGGCTAAGTTTTGTTACATATTGACATTGTCATCTTTTTATTTGGCTGCATTGTTAAGGTTATTTGGAGGGCTGGACACTTGTCTCAGTTCTAGTGATAGTAATGATTGATTACACAGTAGAAGGATATACTATCTCTAATTGGAGATGGAATGAATTAATGAAAATCAAGTTCCTCGTCTCAGTTTTCCTTCTTCTTCTTCCTCAAGTTCTTCTATCTGGTTTTTTATTTCCATCTTACCCTCTATGCTTCAATTTCTTCTATCTGGTTGGTTGGAGACACCGTAGATAGCACCCAGCATAAATACGATCTCACTCAAATTTCAGACTAAAAACCAAACATCCGGCAGTTTCTTGATTGGCGGGAACTAATGCGAACAAACAGCTAAACAAATTCCTAAATTTAATATAGTTAATAGAATATAAAACGCATACTAAAACTTCCTTCTGAGTCTTTAACATTTTCAATATAATATCATTAGATAGATAAAACAAGACACGGGGTCGAATCTCACATTTTTCTCCTCGCAGATCTGCACTGCGTGGGCCAAGACCGCTTCAGTGATCCGCCGTTGATGCGCTTCAATAGCAGCGGTGAAAGCCGGAACCTCGACTTGGGCTTCATCAAAAAAATTGAACCCGAGAAAACAGAAAGCGGCGCTGATATCAGGTTAAAGAAGAAAAGAAAAGGGATCCGAAGAAGAGGAAAGAAGCGCGTTCATGGTTTCCTTACTTGGTCCGCCAAAGGGAATAGCGCCGGGGTTGAGACCGGCGGCGATGGAGGGTGGAGATTGGACATGGAGGATGACGAAGCCACCGGGCTTGATGGAGAGATCGCCGTCCACCGGTGACCGGAGACGAAGATTTCGCAGGGCCCATCGGAGAGCGTTCATGCTCTCCTCGCTTACGTCGACGGCGACAACGACGCACCCGAGATTGCTCGTCGACATCGCCAGTAGACACAGAGATTTGAGAGAACGAGACCAAGCGGCATCAATTAATGGAGAAAAGTTGGATCAATCATTTTTTTTTGTCATCAATCAAGAAAGAAACAGTCCCTTTTTTTTTTTTTTTTTGTTGAAAATTAAGTCACAAGCCGGTTTGCATAGATATGAAAAAAGTTATAAAAAAAAGAGATTATAACTAAAAAGGAAGAAATAGACAAGAGTGGAGCCATAGCCCAACAACAACAACAAGTCCTTATCCTGAGGTCATCTACATAAATATCTGACGTCGTTTCGAGGTCAATCAAAATGCGTCATGTCACTTCTTCGCTTGGTACCGCGGCTTGGTACTGCTCAGTACTACTCAGTATCGTGGCTCAGTACCGTTGGCGTAGCATATTCTAGTTAGTCTCCGGATGATATTATGCGTCCGGTCTCCGTACCAAATAATTTCTTCCTATTAAAAGTTAAATTCTCATCAAATCTAATAAAGAAATGTCCTTTCTAATATTTTCTAACATTGTTTTTTTAGGTTTACCTCTACCTTCTTTAATATAAGTCAAATCTAATGTATCTATTTTTCTAATGAGATTATCGTAAGGCAACCGTTTTATGTGACCAAATCATCTAAAACAACTCTCTCTATTCTTGTCTTTCACTGGAGCTACTCCAACGTTTTCACGTATCTTACAAAGCTGAAAACCAAAAACAAGAACATAGAAGAAGAGAATCCAAAATTTTTGAACTCAGACAACAGCAAAAATATCCAAGGGATCAAAAATTATAATGTCAGCAGCACACCCGGTTGCCATAGGAATTCCCAGAGATGAAAACCCAAGTGACCGAAGAATATATTGTCAGCCGCACCCCCGATAGAGAGAGGGGATTCTTAATTTTTAGACTAAAAAGTTACTTTAATAGCAGTAAGAAAGACGTTTCAAACGAAGTCTGGGACAGCTTTCGTATTCCTTTCTAAAACGATTTTTTAGTATAAAACTTTCTAAATCATAAAATTTTACTCTAGAATGCCGTTTTAGAAAGTAAGAAAAAAAGTTGTCCCAAACGAAACCTTAGCGTCCAGGTAATTCGAATTAATGACAGAGTAACAACTGAAAGGTTTGCGAGTGTTTCCATTTAATAAGTTTGAGATGCATAAGCCTTCCAGATAACATGTTTCAGTGAAGAATACAGCAAGAGTGTTTGCCAAATTTTCTCTCATTTTCTCTCCTTCCAGATATAGTAAAAAAGAGCCGAAATAGCTAAATAAAAATAAAAACTTGCTGCAAGTTAGGCCTGAGATAAAAAGAAGAGAAGCAGGGGATGATGCTGCATAGCAGCTGACAAGAAGAATCACATTTTTAAGTAAAAGAAGCTAAACTTTTAAGAATTTAGGCGTCTTTTGGTGTATTTGTTGGAATTTAATCAAGAAACTTTGTAGTTAAGGGCGTTCATCCTACAGAAATTCTTGGATTGGTGACATACTAGAAAGTTACACAAACATGACAAAACCGTGTTGCTCTTAGGCTAAAGCGGATAATATCTCGATAATTAAGAGTTTATGTTGTTACAAATGGTATCAGAGCAATACACCAGCTGGAATATTAGAAATAAATGCCATACAAGACAAAAGTGTACGCCATGGGAGCCACCTCTTGAATCTTGTATGAGAGAAAGTACTACATAACAGGAGTCGCTAATTGAACTTGTGTGGGGTCATCTAGAATTACATCTGCCTGGTTGATGATTTTGGGTAAAGACACTGACGAGGACGCATTTACTTAAATGGTGGAGATTGTGAAACCCCTTAGTAAAATAAACTAAACTCTTAAATATTGAGGCGGCTTTTTTGTGTTATTGTTGGAATTTCATTAAGATACTTTGCAATTGAGCATACTCAGCAGTTGATGGAGCATACTCATCCTAGAATAATTTTGAGATAAGTGATCTACTGGGAAGTAAATAACCAAATTATAACATATTTTATTTTTACAAAAAAAAAATTTAAATAAGAAAATATTCTAATTAAAATAATTTATTTAGAGTATATATAATCTATATGATATTTATTTGATAATTATTCAGTTAAATGGCTATAATAATTAAAATATAATATTGTAAAAAAAATTTTTGACATTATATTTTAACAGTCATAACAAAAAAATAAGAATACTTAAACAAAATTATAATTTAATTAATAAAATAAAATTATTATATAGCTATAAAATGTTATGCATAATTTATAATTTATAAGTTGTGCATACTTAGGTTTCATGGAGCAGATTTTTTATTACTTTCTAAAGCAGTTTTTAAGTATAAAAATTTCTAATTTAAAAAAAAATTTGTATTAAAAAATAAATTTATAAAATAGTAAGAAAATCATCCCAAATAAAGCCTTAATATAAATCAAATACAATTATTATTTAAAAAAAATTATATCACAATAAAAATTGAAATTATTAAATTTTCTCTAAGATGAATATATGATTTGTATTATTTTTATCTTAAAATAAATTTAGATCATAATGTTTTAATTCAAATATTTTCATTATTATTTTATCCATTTATTTTATATTGTATGATTATCTGAAATTTTCACATTAATATTGTAATTCCTGAAAGTCTTAATGTGAAAATTATTTATCTTCAATTTGTAGTTCAATAATTCAATTCCTCAATTATTCATCAGAATGGAATATTTGCAGGCCCAATATGATAAACTAGTTTTGGGCTGCCCAAGTGGGCCTCCAATAAATGGGCCGTCCCGCAGTTGATATGATAGCTAATGTGCCTCTTAATTTTTAGCTATAGCAGTAAAATTTAATTAATCACTATGAAAAGTTATTAAACTCTTTTTTTTTAAAAAAAATTGATTTATTTGATTTGATCAAAATTTAAAACTTATTGTACCAAACAATATCGATTGAATAAGTATTTATATCCTAATTTGACTCTTATATTTCATTATGAAGAATTTTCTACCTATTTTACTTTTAGACCGCAATCATAATTTCTATTTGACTATATTTTGCTACAAATTTTAACAATTTAGTACTTAGAAATTGCTTTATATAATAATTTTAATAAATGTTACTTTATGCGGTAGCTATATAAAATAGTAAGAAAGCTGTATGGAACGAAGCTTTAGGATCTGTTTGGGTGGCTGCAGCTTTTTATTAAGTTAGTTATAAAGTTGTTCTGAAGAGAATAACTTTTTTAAAAGCTGTTGTACCTAGCAATTTCCTTGCACAAAAATTTCTTATGAAATGTGAAAAAAATGATAGTCAAATAAAAATTGTAGTTGTGATGTAAAAATCAAAATAATTAAAAAGTCGTCCAAAACTAAGATTTCGCTTGTGATGGCTTTCTTACTGATTCTTAAAGCACTTTCTAAAATTCTTGTACTAGAAAGCTGCTTTAAGAAATAGTAAAAAAGTCATCTTAAATAAAGCCTTAGACTTCAATTGGGACGATTTTTTGCTGCTTCTTAAAACATTTTTTTAGTACAAATTAAAAAATTTTAAACTAAAAAATTGCTTTAAGAAGCAATAAAAAGCCGTCCAAAACAAAGCCTTAGTCTTAGTGATTATAATGACGAATAATATATCATGATTTGAAATCTTGAATGTAATAAATGAAAGTGGACTGACTAAAGCCAAGAAAGTTATACCATTTGATTTGTTTTGGTCAGAACTTTGATCGGATTTTATTATGATTTGTAACGAAATAATAAAAATTTCCACGGAACAGACCAAACGGTCAAAATTATTCAGTCTATTTGAGGCAGCTGCAAAATAGGTTAATTTCCTATGTGGTAAAATTGACGTACAATTAAATTTTTCATTTAATTATATCTGGATATTATCGTACGTATTTATATAAAAAATTTTGAAGAACTGATTGTAGTATCATTTAAAACTATAATGCACTCTCTTTATAACTTAATGAGCCGGACATTATTTGATTTTGGAGTCAATAAGATAGGGGGTGTCAAAATGGATCTAAATCGGTCAATCAGAACCTGATCCGATTTTGCAAATGTGTCAGGATTTTCAACTCGGATCCGAACAACACAGATTATCGAGTTGACCCGACCCGACCCACGACCCATTTGTAAATCTAACAGCACAAGCTGTTTGATACCATGCTATGATTTATGGTGGAAATAGCTAGAATTTCCTTCTCTAAAAACCTATAAGTAGATTATACTTTCACACGTATAGGAAAGGAGGGTTGAAGACATAATAAATTTGCATCAACATATTTTCTACTTGTGAAGAATGATTTCTCGTATAATATCTTGCTCGCACCTAGGGGTGTCAATTTCGGGTCACGGGTCGGACCCGGAATTAACCCGGTTTCAAACGGGTCGACCCTAACCTGACCCGGTTATGTAAACGGGTCGGAAATGCGAACCCGGACCCGACCCGGCGGGTTGCCAGGTTGACCCAACCCAACCTGGGAAAGCTGGTCGAAAATTCCGTTATTTTTTAGCTCACATGCAATGCTACGACAATAAATTCTATATAAATCTTCTAAAACGCAACACAAATTACAAAGAAATTATTATGTGTGGACATCGGATGGTCCGGAGATCAATCAGAACGTGCCACGTCACTCGATACCGAGCAGTGCCGAGCACTGATATCGAGCAAAAAACTGACGTGACATGTTCTAATTGGTCTCTGGATGCTGTCTCCGCACAAAATAATTTTTCCAAATTATAAGATATATATATATATAGAAAGTTGTCCCAATCAAACCTCTGTTGGTGATAAAAATTCAGGTTATTTGTTAAATTTTATTAGGGTTTAGTCAATTCTTTGCATTTGTCTCCATCGATCAATATGGAATGCTGATCGGTTAGATGTAGGAAAACATCATTTTCACGTATGAGAAAATTTCAATGGGCTTTGGAAATATTGCTCCACCAAATATTACAAAACGTCCCCTTCATTTCAGAAGAATAATCAATGAATCAGACAAATGCTACCTTAATTATAAGTTTATCACTTGCATGTGAAGGAACCTTTCATTTCAGGTATTAAATAATAATTATTATTTAAGACTTTACTTTAAATAATTTTTTTATTGTTTTGCTTATCAATTCAATTATAGTTTTTATTTTTTGGCTACTATTTTTGTATTGGCTTCAAAAAAAAAAAAACTAAAAAGTTGCATTTTAATACAAATATTTGAATAATTTTGATTTCCTCACAACACCTTTATAATCATATTTTTAGCAATTTGTAGCTCAAATGAGAGAAATTATTCTGTGCAGATTCCAGACGTAACTCTACGTCCAGACTCCAATTAACTGAACATCACATGGATTTTGTTTTTATTTATATATACACACCTTGTGTATAAATTATACACCTAGTATATAAGTGAAAAAAATTATGTGTCATCATTTAATTAGAGTCCAAACGTAGAGCTATGTTTGGACTCTGCAGAGAATAATTTCTCCCCAAATGAATCATAATGTTTCATTTATTTAAAAAAATAATATGGTCTTGAAAAATAACTTTTTTATCTTTTTTTTTTTTAATTTTTGCCTTTTTAAAACATATTTTTTAAGAAATATTTGTTAAAACTATGACTGAGCCTAAGGACTAGTATTTTAAATTTTTTAGGGGAGAGGGGTAATTGCCTAAGAACTCTTATAATAAAGACTAAAAACCCTTGTAATAGGATCACCATTTCTACTAAAAACTACAAGATCTTGTTACATTACTTGATTCGAATTACTCTTTGGATTTTGATTTTCTTGTTCCCTCTTCATGCCAGGCTGAGTGTGCCATTCTAGCTCTGAACTGTAGTGGCATGCCTCTTGGTTCTCTTCCAATTAGGTATATTACCTCCAATCATCAATGCTGCAGTTAATCTAAACTTTCCGCTTAACAATATAGTTTTACTGTTTTTTTTTTTTTTTTTTTAGGGTTTAGGGTAAAGACATTTGTGACCAATGACTTAAGTATATTTGTATGTGGGCATACCTATTACCTAATTCATTTGAGATTATTTTTTGTTTTGCTTCACCTAAATAAGTTTGATTTTGATTTGGACCATATCAATAATTCAAAATTAACTTATCTAATTATAATGAGATAACTATTTTTCATTCCAATTAAAGCTTCGTTTGAGACAGCTTTTTTGTTGCTTGCTAAACCAACTTTCTTGTAGTTGTAGAAGTAGTTGTAAGAACCGATTAACTAATCAAGTTCCGATCGGATCATTAACCGACTTGCTTATGATGAAAGAGTGAGGTTAATTCAAATTTTAGAAGTAGTTGTAAGAACCGATTAAAAAAGAGTAATTCGAGGAGAAATAAGAGCAAATTAAAAGTTATGATTGCGAGCTGACTAGTTGAGTCAGTGGTGACTCATATTTGACTCATTAACTCACCAAATTTATCTAATCGAGTCCTAACCCAACTCAGAGAATAGACTTCGATTCAATCACACCATTAGCTAGCTTATGGTGAAAGTAATACAATGGTTACTAAAATTCAAGCCAAATTGAACTCAGGCAAGTTAGCTTAAAAAGGTCAATAAAGGAATTTTGGATGTTTCAGCAATCAAATAATATATTGAAAAAAATTAGTTGGAAAGTGTAACTTCCAACCACAGTTGCTAATATATTATAGCCTTAATAAATCAGCTGTTCAATTATTTAAAAAATAATATATTTATGATATTGTCATAAGTTCCAAACAAATTTCTTTTCATATAATAATTTTATAATCATCTTTATAAAATATTATAATCATTCAAAAACATCACAAACGCTACTGATTTTTTTTTTTTTTGCTTTCTAAAACGATTTTTTATTACAAAAATTTCTAATTCATAAAATTTTTGTACTAAAAAATTACTTCATGAAGCAGTAAGAAAACCGTCCCAAATAAAACCTAAGTCTTTGTTTGTGAAGATTTTCTTACTGTTTTTTTAAGTCATTTTTTAATTAAAAATTTAAAAAATTTTAAATAAAAAATTGCTTTAAGAAATTATAAAAAAAAAAAAGTTCCAAACGAAGCCTATAGTTTGAAGTTGGAACCATTAAAGCTTAGGCTTCGTTTGGGACGGCTTTTTTATTGCTTCTGAAAACGGAGTTTTAGTACAAAAATTAAAAAATTTGTACTACAACTCCGTTTTAAAAAGCAATAAAAAAACCGTCCCAAACAAAGCCTTAGTTTATTTTAGAAAATATCATTTGAACATTTTAATACAGAAATATATTTTATATAGTTTCAACATTGGAATTATCTTTTTATAATTGTATGGCAGAAATGGGCTGCAAACCGTGCGTGCCAGTCTTCACTAAACATCATTGATTAGCTCAGCAAAAGAATTTAATTAAAGGGGTTCAGTTCTCCTCAGATCGATCTCTTTCTCCATTTCTTCAAAGTCTTTTGATGGCTTACGTTGCCGTCTCTATTAAGCACGCTGCTTATTTATACTATTATCTTATTAATTCTTCAAAAGAATAAAATATAATAACAACATCAAGCCCAGTTAGATTTCAGCTTCGTTTGAGACAGCTTTTTTGTTACTTCTTAAAGCAGCTTTTTAGTACAAAAATTTTAATTATTGAACTAGAAAGCTGTTTTAAGAAGCAACAAGAAAGCCGTCCCAAACGAAGCCTTCTTTTAGGACAATTTTTTTTTATGCTTCTTCAAATAGTTTTTTTGGTATAAAAATTTTAATTTTATACTATGAAGCTGCTTTAAGAAGCCGTAAGAAAGTTATTTCTTAACATAATTTCTTATTATAAAAAAATTTTGAACTGAAAGTTATTTTATCAATCAATAAGAAAAGATTTTTGTTTGGAATGACTTTTTAATGTTTCTTAAAATAACTTTTTAGTACAAAAGTTAAAATTTTTTACTAGAAAATTGTTTTGAGTAACAATAAGAAGCTGTGGTTTCGTTTACGACAGCTTTCTAATTGCTTTATAAAGCAGCTTTTAGTACAAAAATTTCTCGTTCATAAAATTTATGTACTAGAAAACCATTTTAAAAAGCAGCAAAAAAGTTGTCCAAGATTAAGGCTTCGTTTGGGACGGGTTTTTTACTGCTTTCTAAAACGGAGTTTTAATAAAAAAATTTGTACCAAAACTCCGTTTTAGAAAGTAATAAAAAAGCCGTCCCAAACGAAGCCTAAAACTAATTTTATTAAAGTGAGTAGGAAAAATAATTACAATAATTCAGCATTACTATTTATTGTATGTTAGAATGTTATTAAATTAAGTATAATGAATATTCTCATATATTTTATGGTTTATTATTAAACCTTAAATCTATTTAAAACTCTCATTTGGTTAAAAAAATATAATATTCAAATTAATGATTTTTTATTATGAACACAATTAAGAGGGCTTAATGACAACGTCCTAATCTTAAACCTACAATTAAACTGTTAATCACAATTTTTAAGCTCATTTAATTGTTTTAATTTCTTAAAGACAGCCAAATCAGTTCCATGCGAGAGTCAAATAGTGTATAAAAACATCTGCCAGGAGGCTTCCAAGACGTCTCTGTGGTGGGAACAATTATTAGGTCCGGACACCGGACGTAGCTCTACATCCGGATGTCAATAACATATCACCACGTGCTCTTACTCTTTACCGTGCGGCGCGACGACCTAATCCGAACCGGAACCATGTATTGCTATGTTAGGATATTGTTCGGTATTGCTAGGTATTGCTTGACAATAACTAGAAATATAGCTCTGTCAAAATCAATATCTAGCAATACCGAGCAATACCTAGCAATACCGATCAATAACTAGCAATATCCCCAATATTGCTAGGTATTGCTAATTATTGGCTTTGACATAATGATATTTCTCATTATTGTCGAGCAATATCGAGCAATGCCTCGGTTTGCACAAATCAGTCAATTCATAGCAATCCCAAGTCCGGTCCGAGTCGGGTCGTCGGGCTGCGCGGTAAAGAGTAAGAGCACGTGACACCATTTTACTGGCATTCGAAAGTATAAATACTTCAGGACACCGGTCCTAATAAAAATTCCCACGGTGGGGTCCATTTTCGTGGAATTAACACGTCGACCTGACTCGGCAAATTTCGAATCGTCGCCGTTGATGACCGTGATGCGCAATTGACGGTGAGATGATGTGAGAGGTAAGTGGGCCCCGCCGGGAAATTGTTCGTAGGAGTCACGTCACCGCCTTTTACACAGCCGCGGAGAAGCGGAACTCGACTCTGCCATCGGAATCTATTGGCTTGCGACGGATTCACGCCTCTCTAGAAAATCGTTCTGGGGACGGTGGAGAAATTCTTACCCCTACGAGCACGTGGGTCACCACCTATGATGATCCGCCGGAATATTATAAAGATTGTTTTTTTTTATTTGATGAGTAAATCTTAAAATATATCCTAAATTTTTAAATGAGTTCATCTTAATTTTTAAAATTTCAAATATTTAATCATTAATTTTGAAATAATAAAAACATTGGCAAGAAGATAAGTATGTCTTCTACCCTCAAACAAGCTTAGCTTTCCAGTATGTATATTAACACATCTACGCGCGAGGCATTTGCGCTATCGTAATGAAATTTAAATTATTTTAGGGACTATTGGTTTGAAGTAAAATGGTCTGAAGTATTGCTAAATATAGGGAATTTTGGAATATTGTTGTTTGGTTTGTTTGATGCTTTTGAAATTTATCCCCTAATTCAATTATGTGTATTTGCAACTTATTATATTTGGGTGATTTTAGAATACATTATAAATTCATCTTTATTGTCATCGCCCGTGTCGTTGCCGACCCCACCGCTGCTTGTTGACAGCCACCCACCGCCTCCAATCATAGCTGCCGCCAACCACTAGCCATAACCCCACATTTGGTCGCGGCCCTCCGCCATGCCGTCAGTTACTGTCTGTTGGCAGCCACCTATTACCATAGATAGCCCATCACTGTCGTCGACGACCACCATCACTATCAGCAACTAATATCACAACTTTGCAGTTTACACTTTATTTATTTTACTTCAAGTAAAAAAATAATAATTATTATAACTTACATTTATGTTATACTCATCTAAATAAATTTAAAATATTTAAATACATTATATTCCTTTGACTCAAAATTTGCTTTTTGAGCTAACCAAACAACCCCATAATAAATTGATTGTATATTCGGTTCGAGTAATTTAAAACTCTTGGAGCTTTTAGGTCTGAAAAAATAGTAAATAAATATGATTGAAAGTATAAGTTATTCTTATTTAAAAATGCCTAATGGTTCATTACTTCGGTATTTCGAATATTTAGTTATTTTATTTAAAAAATATAATAATTCATATTTAAATTTATGAGTAATCCTAAAAATTACCAACACATTTAATAAATATTTTAAAACAAAAAATAAGAGTATAACTCATCAAAACTCACATGAGAAATTTTTTATTTTTATTAAAAAAATTCCAAATGCTAGATTATATAAGCAATCCTCATTAAAAAAATGAAAATAAGTTAATAGCCTTCCAAATTTGTGTATAAAGATACTTTTTATTTATATAATAATAATAATAATAGTTTATTTATAAAACTAAGAATTAACATTAAAATAAAAAAATGATTTATTGAAATTGATAATATTGTAGTGATATTCTTATTTCCAAGTCACTTATTAACACTTGCAATATTACTAAATTTAAATTGGTTATAATTCTTAATTTAATTTACATTTGTTCTTTATATATAAATAAACATGCATGAATCATCTATTCAAATCATTTCTATAATTGTTGTTTCATGCATTCAAAATCCCTAAGAATTCATATATTGGTCTAATAAATGGTAGTTTAGAATTGTACGACTTGGGAGTATGGTGTATTCTTAGAACAATATAAGACATCGACTATAATATGATGCAATTAGAGTTATATTTGTGTATGGTTACTGACATCTGCTTTATAGGAAACCGTAGAGTAACAAACATTACCTGCGTTAGTGAGCATGTAAATGAGTAAGGCCATAAGTTTACTCGCCACTCACTTATATAGGCTAGGCCCATTTAAAAATAGAATACACATAGTCAACAATTTCAATAGGAGCAGTGATTAAGTGTACGACTCATCACGCTAGACATAGATAGATGACATAAACATATAATTTGTTAGCCTTTAACATTACTGGCGCCCATCATTTCTTGCCTCTTTTGAGTTTGTATATAATATAAGAATCATATACTATAGGATAGATAATTTTGACATAAGATCTACACACAATTAAAGGCATCGATCTTCTTCATCTAGTCAGTTTAAGATGAATTTATCTCATCTTCATTTAGGAACGACCCGCCTTATACTTTCTCATGCGAATAGGTAAATTAGATTACATTCACATAAATTATTCTTTGATATGTTCACATTACCTGGGTTAGTGACCATGTAAATGAGTAAGGCCATAAGTTTACTCGCCACTCACTTATATAGGCTAGGCCCATTTAAAAACAGAATACACATAGTCAACAATTTCAATAGAAACAGTGATTAAGTGTACGACTCATCACGCTAGACATAGATAGATGACATAAACATATAATTTGTTAGCCTTTAACCTTATTGGCGCCAATCATTTCATGCCTCTTTAGAGTTTGTATATAATATGAGAATCATATACTATAGGATAGATAATTTTGACATAAGATCTACACACAAAGCATCAATCTTCTTCATCTAGTCAGTTTAAGATGAATTTATCTCATCTTCATTTAGGAATGACTCGCCTTATACTTTCTCATGCGAATAGGTAAATTAGATGACATTCCTCGCCCAGTTATGATATAAGTTCGAGCTTCTAACTTCACTATTAGATTAATGTAGTTGGTCATTATTTGTTACATGTGACCTAGTTTTAAGTTCAATTTTGTCATCTCCTTTGCCATATTGAGGGGTTGTCTGGGCTTGCTTGATCTCATACGACCAAGCTTAATTCCCATACTGTCTATCATTCCATTCCATTCAGTGTGTCTTCTTTACTATATTTAAAAATAATTGGACTTTTTTGGTCACATACAACTAAGTTATAAGTCTCGTTTTGGCATATCCGTTAATACAGTGAAGAGATGTCCAAGCTTATTTGAGCTCACACGATTGAGCTTCAAGTCCTACTTATTAAATGTCACGCACTCATGCCCTATAATCAAATTTGGAATAATTATCTATTATAACCATGTTTTATGCCTCACCCATCATCTAGGCTATCAAAGTAGCAAACTCTGAAACTATATTTGAATTAACTGTTGGAGCAGTACTATATATATAAGAGCTACCTGAGTAGTACACTGTCCGCCGGTTTTTGCCATTTTTCCTGTAGTGTAAATAAAATAAAAATAATGAACACCCAAACAAACTTTAAACTATCCCAAAAGACTTACAGATCAATTCATATAACTCTGTTTTATTATCGAATCTGTACAACCTAACCCAACTAGGACATGCTCTATCATGTTGAGTTATAATAGTCAAATCCAAAGATCTAGTTTTGTAATGTTCATATTATCTTATAATGTGCATTTTAAATAATTACATACTACATAGCTACTAACATGTTTAAATATTAAAATAAAATATCCATAAGATTTCTTTTATTTTATAAAAATATATATACTACAGTATATGACTACATGTATTAAGCTATTAAACTGAATAATAAACTAGTTGTGACTGTATAAAATTCAAAAAAAAAAAAAAAAAAACTAA
>NW_021319578.1:586948-605722 GCF_001605985.2 Dendrobium catenatum
GGGAGTGGATGTAGGTCTGGTTTTAGACCGAACCACTATAAATCTGGTGTCATTTATTTTACTATTTTTACGTTTTCGCATTTTAATTCTTAGTCTTAAAAACTCTGTGGTTGAAAAACTTTTTCTACAAAACTTAAAAGAAATAATTTTTATTTCGGTTCAACGTAATTTTAAAAGAGGGCTTAAATTTTTTTTTAAAACTACCAATTCACCCCCCCCCCTCTTGGTAGCCTTTGGGATATTAACTTAGGCTTAACAACCTAATTACTAGACTCAACAGTGGCCACCCTTGAAAGTGAAAATAAATTCCTAAAAGCAAAAGTAAATGAACTTAAAAATAATAATCCATCAACTACTTTGGTATAATGGCAAAACTCATCACCATAACATGCGTCATATAACCCTAGGAAGAGGCACCATAACCCACATAGATTAGTGAATCCTTTTCCTAGTGTTAAGTGTCATTCTTATGGCATGCTAGGTCACATAGCCCGCACCTGTACTATGCATTATAGGATAAACCTAGTGTGGAGACCCAAATAGCTTACATCATAGTATATCACGCATACATCTCATTCTTCAAAGCATAAGGCAGAGCCAAAACTCACTTGGGTTCCCAAATCTAATGTTTGAATGACTTCGTATGAGTGTTCTCATGAAAGACTTAGTGAGAGCAAGTGGTGCCTGGACAGTGGATGCTCAAGGCACATAATTAGAGATTTGAAGCAGCTTATTATGTTGGAGGCCAAGATAGGAGGCAATGTCACACTAGGAGACAACAGCACTAAGAAAGTGGTTGGCTTAGGTATAATTATCAACTCTAAGAATTTTATAATTAAAATTTTCTTATTAGTTGATAGTTTAAAGTATAATTTACTTAACATTATCTAATTGTGTAAAAAGGATTTTAATAACAAATTTTTATCTACAAAATACATGATTAGCCTAAATGGTAAATTAGTCTTAGGAGGGAAAATAAATAAATAATGTAATGCTTGATTTAAATTGCATTGAAAATTCTAATTCCATATATTTTAAATGATTATTGATGAATATTGGCTATGGCATAGGAGACTATGTCATGTAAGCATAAAGTCTCTTAGGAATATTATCCAAAAAGGCCTAGTTATAGGAAAACCCAAGTTAAATTTCACCAAGGACCACCTATGTGATGTCGGCCAACTAGAAAAATAAGTTAAGTCTTTATTTCACTCAATTAAGGACATCAACACCTCTGGGCCACTAAAAAATCTCCTTATTGACCAATTTGGACAAGATTGTACTGCAATCCAGAGAAGTCATATGGATTTGTAATCATTGATGACTATTCTATATTCACTTGGGTTAGATTTCTTTCACAAAAAAAAA
Organism: Dendrobium catenatum; assembly: GCF_001605985.2. Classification (NCBI taxonomy): domain Eukaryota; kingdom Viridiplantae; phylum Streptophyta; class Magnoliopsida; order Asparagales; family Orchidaceae; genus Dendrobium; species Dendrobium catenatum. The sequence goes on from NW_021319578.1 coordinate 588,317, forward strand.
AGAGAATCGTTTATGGAGTTTTGAATCTTCTCCACTTAGATAAAAAGAAAATTAGAATGTGAAATATCAAAAATTCATAGTGATTATGGTGCAAAGTTTGAAATTAATAGGTTTGAAACCTTTTGTTAAGAGATAAGGATATAACATAACTTTTCTACCCCTAGGACCCTTCAACAAAATTGAATTGTTGAAAATAAAAATAGAACCTTGGTAGAAGCTACTAGGGCCATATTAGCTAAACACTCTTTCCCTAGATACTTTAGGATATAAATAGTGAATACTTCTTATTATATTTTAAATAGGGTGGATGTTAAATTAAAGATAAATAAGGTACACTATGAGCTCCTTAAGGGTAGGGCACCTAATCTTTCTCACTTACATGACTTTGGGTGTAGATGCTTTATTCTGATAAATGGTAAATCACCTTTAGGAAAATTTGATCCAAAATTTGATGAAGGAATCTTCTTAGGTTATTCATCTGTATATAACGCCTATAGAATTGTTAATAAGAGGGCCTTAGTAGTTAAAAAATCTATTCATATTACGTTTGATGAATCTGATAGTACCTTTTAATTTAAATCAAAGAAGAAGAAGTAGAGGTCAGCTAGGTAAAAGCCATTAACCTAGGAGATAGAGTAGTACCTTAGGAACCCTTGCATATAGAATAGAGATACTCATATAGTCATTCAAAATAACTTATCTTAGGAGACCCATCTAAAGGTTTTAGAGCTAGAAATGAACTTAGAAAGGAGATTAGTCATTCTACATTTATCTCCATGATAGAATCCACTAATATAGATTAAGCCATAGCCAATGAATTTTGGATCCTAGTAATATAAGAAGAGCTAAATAAATTAATTAGAAATAATGTACGGGAACTAGTCAAGAGGATGAGGCTATGGTGAGAAATGAATGACTGTAGAACTATGTCCTTAGCTAAGTAAATTAAGGAATAAAACCAGCAAAACTCTAGTCCAGAGGATGAGGCTATTTTAATTCCAACAAAACTCTAGTCCTTAGCTAAGTAAATTAATTAGAAATAAGGACTAGAGTTTTGTTGGAATTAAGTGGATGTTCAAAACCAAAATGAATGACTGTAGAACTATGGTGAGAAATGAGGCTAGATTAGTAGCTAAGGGGTGCAATCAGATTATAGGAATATATTTTGAAGAAAATTTTCCCCTATAGCTAGATTATAAGCCATTTGAGTGCTTCTATACTTTGCCTGCTTTGAAGGATTTAAGTTGTATCAAATGAATGTTAAGAGTTCCTTTTTTAATGGAGTGAATAAAGAAGATGTGTATGTTGGGTTACCCCCGGGTTTTGAAAGCTATAAATTTACCAATTATGTTTTCAAGTAAATGATGCATTATATGGATTAAAGCAAACACTTAGAGCTTGGTATGAAATACAAAACACATTCCTCCTAGATAGAGCCTTTGTTAAGGGTAGTGTAAATGCAACACTATTCCTTAAGAAAGTAGGAGAATATATAATCATTGTTTAGATCTATGTCGATGATATATTTTTTGGATCCATAGATAAAAATCTATGTGATGAATTTTCAAAGGTAATGAGTAAGAAATTTGAGATGAGCATGATGGGAGAGCTCAACTATTTTTTGAATTTAGTATGAAGAAAATGGATGATGGAAGTTTCCTTGGCCAATCAAAATATATCAAATTCATCCTTAAGAAATATGAGATGGACAACACTAAATAAATGAATACTCCCATGAGCTCTACTATTCGATTAGCTGATGATCCAAATGGAAAATCAGTTGATCAGAAGAGATACATAGGGATAATTAGATCACTTCTTTACTTGACTGCTAGTAGATATGAAATAATTTTTAATTTATATATCTATATAAGATTTTAGGCTAATTTAAAAGAGTCTCAAATGATTGTTCTCAAGAGAATCCTAAGATACATATTAGGCACCCAAAACCTAGGTATATGGTAACTTAGAAATAGCTTATCCTATAACATCATATGATATTTTGACTCTGACTTTGTAGGATGTAGGGTTGATAAGAAAGCTCATCAGGAATCTATTAGTTTATAGGATAATAAATACTTTCCTGGTCTACTAGAAAGAAAATTCAATAGCCATATCCACTGTTGAGGTGGAATATATTTTTGTATAAAGCTATGTTGCTCAAGTTTTATGGCTGAGGTAACAAATGCTAGATCTTAGACTACCTATAGGCACCATTCCTATAATGTGTTATAACAATAATGACATTTGCATATCAAAAATCTAATTCAATAGTCTCATACATAGCATATAGACATTAGGCCTCATTTTATAAATCATGTAGCTAAGGGGGAGATATATTTGCACCTTCTAGCTACTGGAGACTAATTAGTAGACATATTTACCGAACCCCTAGCCTATGACACCTTTAGTACCTTGAAAAGTAGGCTGGGTTTTATTAACATTCATGCTTAAAACAGGAGAAATCTAAACAATTCTATCATTTGAAATCAACCAGTATTTTTGTGGGCTTCAAGATTAAGTCATTTTAAAGTTGTGTGTTTGTTTATGTATGTTATTTTATTTTGTATTTTTGTTTTCTTGTTATTTAGTAAATATTCCCTGATCATTATATACTATTTACTAGCCAAAGACAAAAAATATATTAAAATTCAATGTTTGTTCACATTGTACTGTATGACTCACTTTATACTGTATGATCTACACATTCGAGCCCAAATCACTGCCCTTAGTTACATTAATAGTCCATATTTCTTTAATTATTGATAATCATACTACATAAACTCCCCTTTGTATTCTATGATATACATGTAAAAGGCCGTTAGATAAATTCAAGTCAGTTTATAAGATAATAATTCCTCTTTGTATTATATGAACACCTATTTATAATGTATGATCCATTAAATCAAAAAGCATGTAGATAACTCCTCGGGATGTATGAAATCTCTTAACCTCATCCAGTACGATACTAATTATATTGCTTTTTCCTAAAGATTCATCCAAATGATTTAACTCCTAATCACACTGTACAATTCCAAATCATATTATATGATTCTTCGCTCAAGAAACATGGTATGAATGCATGAATCCCACTTTGTAGCTGTAGGATTTCAGTTCTCTTAAGTCAGATTGTAATTAATCATATTTTCCTTAAGAGTAGTGTCAGAATTTAATTAGATCTAGAGTCCTTACTTCCCATGATCGCAAGCACTCATAATTAATTACCCCTCTTAACCCGTAAGAGAGAACTCTAGATTAAGGATGAATATTTTTTAGATGTTAAGTCTCAATTATGGGGAAAATGAAGGTAAACCCGATCAAGATCCCATGGTTTCGTTGTCCCAGATATACCATAGTTTCAATCTACCAACACTAATGATCATTGACTATAGTGTCCATAGAATCTAATTAGCAGCCATGGGTTGCCTCTTCTAAGGGATCCTGAGTAAACTAATGTGGTTATATATGAAATTTAGTTTTGGTTTTATTTAGGTTTTGGGGTTTACATGTATTAGAATACCAAAAAATTGATTTAGTTTGGGATTTATAACTTTGTTTCCACCCATGAGTGTGGATTGAAATGGGACTTATGGCATCTTTAGGAAGTAGCCCAGGTATTTATTTAGGTTGAGATTTATGTCTTTCAGAGAAAGTAACCCAGATATTTGATTTGGAATGGGGCTTACTGTTCTATTTATGAGTTGCCCAAAGATCGATCTTACAACCTAACTTTACAGCAAGGCTGCCCGATGATTTTGTTTGGATTTGGGGTAGGACTTATTATTTACCTTAGGAAGTTGCCTGAAAGCGGGTTTTATAACTTAATCCTTTAGACTAAGATGCCCATGAATTTTGGTTTTTTGTATAAGATCTTACGATAGCAAATCCACATGCTTTCGACATAAGATTAGTATAATATTTACTATATTTCAAAGAATTATATAAAGATGAAACTCTCTCTTTAGGATTTTACCATAATTTTTAACAAGAGATATTTGTATGATTAGATTCGAGTAGGGACTTATTTCTTTCATTAGAAATTAGCCCAGTTAATGGGACTTATGGCCTTTACTGAGGGTAACCCAGAGATTTCAATTAGGTATGTCTTATTGCTTCCCTAAAACTTACCTAATAATGGGTATTATGACCTATCCCGGTAAGCTAAGTAGCCCTAGTGATGGGTCTTACAACCTAGCCCTATAAACTTGCATTCCCGGGTGAGGGGTCTAGGATTATGTTATTACCTAAATATTTCCCTCAGATGTCGGAGTTACTTCTATTAGAAGCGGCCAGTGAGTAGTGGGTCTTACAACCAAGTTCTTATAAACAAGGATGCACGTAGATTTTAATTTTATTTTTTGAGTGGATAGTAGTTATTTAACACTAGGCCACCATGCTTTTCAGTTAGTTGTTTACTAGCGATTATACTTATTAGTTTGATCAGTTTTCATAGTGACACTAGCGTTCCTTTGTAATAGTAGTTTTTTTTTCATGTTTTAGTAGATTACTTTTTCTGTACTAGTGTACTAGAAGTTTACTATAGTATTTTCTATTTTAACATTTATTTTTTATATTAAATTATTTCAATGTGTATTGAATTTCATTTATTTGCTTGTAGAACCTCATATTGGAGAGACATTTGAAATCATGCAAAGTGGTTTGAAGATTTTTGAGTTGTTTGTACAAGTTTTGGCAGAGCTGAGTGAGTATAGTTTATTATCGAGAATTATAGTTTGAGAGATTTGGAGAGCAGTCTTGTACAAGCTTTTCGAGAGCTAAGTGAGCTGAATTTGTTGTCGAGAGTTGTAGTTTGAGAGGTTTGGAGAGCGTTTTTGTACAAGGTTTTGAGTGCAGTACATGTTCATTTATGGAATTATCCCCCCCCCCCCACCTATTATTTATTACATTTTTATTTAAAAGGCACAATTTAGTTAATTAATTAATTAATTAATACTCTCAAATATATAGTTTTTATGAAATTCTTGTGAATTTAAAATAATTCTTGAATTCAAAAAAAACCCTCAATTTTTTAAAACTCTCGGATTTAAATAATGCTCCCAGTCTTTTAAATTATCTAATTAATTTTAATCGATTAAATAAATTTTGCTTTATATCCCATTATAAAAAAATAAGAAATTTTAGCAATTTTTTTCAGGAAATTTTTGTAGCCTCCCAGCATTCCCTCCTCACTGAGAGAGAAATTAGAACGGTGTTTTCCATAATTACTTCCTACCCAAACCTAAGGTCAACGTCGTAGGGTCTTCAATTTGAAATCATCTCTCCCAAACCTAAGGTCAACGACACGATGCCTTGAATTTAAAACATCTCTCTCGGACCTAAGGTCGATGACACGAGGTCTTTAATTTGAAACCATCTCCGAGATAAGTACATATCCACTTTTTAATAAAAATGTAACAAACTCGACTGTCACAATTCTCCCTTTAGTATCATGATCTAATATGCCAAGTCTGTAGTTAGCAGAGATTGGTTTTTTTTTTCTTGATATAATAATAGTGGAAAAATAACCAAACTTTAAAAAACTACAGGTCCAGAAGTTATTATCATAGCCATCAATCAGGTTCTTTTTTATCGCATTTACATACTTTTCATGTAATTTAGTCTATACAAACACTATTGAAACTTGAATAGGTTGTTAAACCTAAGATTATGTCCTAATGCTAACCAAGAGGGGGGTGAATTGGAAATTTAAAAAAAAATTCTCTTGGATTTTAAAAATTTAAACCAGTTGATAATTCGTTGCAAGTTAATTAAAATTTTGAAAGTAATTTTTCAACCACAAAATTATAAACTTGTAGTAAGTAAGCAGTGAAAAATAAATGTCACAAAGATTTATAGTGGTTTGGTCAAACAGGACATACATCCACTCCCTGAAGATTCCCTCTTCAGGTATTGCACTATTACCAACAGTGTCTCTCCTTTTGCCCCCACAGCAAGGCAGAGAAGCCTTTACAAAAATCTCATCCACCAATCCCCGGTGCGGCGGAGAACCATCATCCTTTCACACCCTCCAAGTATAGGCAAAGAACCTTCACCCTTTCAAACCCTCCAAATGTAGGTAGAGTACCTTCTTCCTTTCGTACCCTCCAAGGGTAGGCAGAGTACCTTCATCCTTTCACACCATCCAAGTGTAGGCAGAGTATCTTCGACTGTTCACACTCTCCAAGTGTCAGCAGAGAACCGTCGGCTGTTCAGACTATTCAAATGTTGGTAGAGAATCGGATCTTCTTTAAAGATCTTCTCACGAGCAATCTAGAAAGACAAGAGGAAAAGTGGAAAACACAAATCACATAGAGATCCTTACCTTTGAGTAAAGTTGTGAACCCTTCACACTCCACTAGCAAGAAATCTCTCTCAAACACTCTCTCACACTCTCTTTAAATTTCCATTAAAAATTCACATTGACAGAATTAGAAGAAGTATTCACGTTAGTTTAAGATGGATCTTTTATACAAAATACACAAAAAATTGTCTAGAAAACTGAATTTTTTAATTTAGAGCGTATATGATCGTATAGTTCAAATACTTTTGCGTATGAACCTATTGTGAATCAGTACAAAATCATTTTATACTTGATCATTATCAGGTACGAATTTAGTTTGTCTGGTATAAACAGTTAGAAAATTTAATTTTCTTATGTTCGAAACGTTAGGACGAAATGAGCGAGGACAAAACAGAGGAGTTCGTCCCTATACAAAAATTAAGATAGTCCCGTACGATCTTCATTCGAGAACAAAATAAAGGCGTTCGTCCCTATACGAATAATAATATTGTCCTACACGATCTTCATTTAAGAACAAAACAGAGGTGTTCGTCCCTATACGAACAAAAATATCATCCCGTATGATCTTTGGTCAAGAACAAAATAGAGGCGTTCATCCATGTACGAATAAAAATATCATCCCGTACTATCTTCATTCAAGAACTAAATAGAGGCATTTATCCCTATACGAAGACTATGATCATCCTGTAAGATTCATACTTAGAAAAAATATTTTCATTTCTATTCGTTCAACTGCTCATCGAGAAAAATAACTAATTAGATAGTCCCACACGAAGTGATATTGTATAGTACGATCAGTTTAAAAAATATAAATTTTAAACTCTCCCCCAGTGTGTGTGCTCAGTTACTCAATTACAATCACACTCTCTTAGACTCGATAAAATGGAAAATACATATTTTAATTATAATAAACTCTAAACTGATCTTGATTTGAAGTCTTCAATAATCCAAAGTATGATTTCTCTAAAATGTTAGTACACACAAGAGAAAAATAATTCTTCAAAAATATGTTAGGAGAAATGATAATCAAATTAATAATATTTGGAATCATCAAAAACATACAAGTTGTAAGAATATAAAACATGCAAAACTAAGTAGCAACTATCTTAACAATCTCTCCCTTTTTTATGATAGCAAAACAGTTATTGTTTGAATAAAATTAAAAATCCTGAATTTCTCTTTAACTCCCTCTAAATGAATAAGAATGTGAACATAAGGGAATTTGTATTAAGTACAGAACAATTTTTTTTTCATAAAACCATAAAACTCACAAAAATTACAAACAAAACTCATAAAACTATGAAACACTCCAAACAGTCACAAAAACACTTCAAATAGAAAAATAGAAAATTAAAACAACCAAACACTAAAAGTCAAATGCATAACTTACACTAAAAATCAAACAATATTTCTCCCATTTTTTTACAACAACAAAAAGAAGGAAGAAGAAAAAAAAAAAGAAATGTAAGAAGTCATATGAGAAACCTTTGATAAATGATCTGAAAAGAGATTGAATTATAATTGCAAAAACAAGATTAATATTCATTAGAGAAAAATAAAGATTCATAATATTTAAATTAAAATATAACATAGACAAGATAAATATATCAAGGTCATGTAACAATCTGGACAAATAGATAAGAAAAAATATTGCAAAAGTGATAAAATGAGGATTAATTAAATTCAATTTTCAATACAAAATATAATTGAACATTAAATTGATATGAATTTGATGATTAAAAGATAGAGGAAAGAACATACACTTGTTTTGGCAACATTGCGTATCTTTTCAAATATTTGTGGAACACCTTGTTCATCTTTTTGTATTTGGACTAATTTTGTGCCTCTTTTCAATTTGCGAACCATTGTGCATTCTTTCAATTTTTGTACACTTGTACATTTCATTCAATTTTTTTTTAATTGATCTTTTCAAAATAAATAATCTAAAAATTCAAACTTAACTAAGTACAAAGATAATTATATTGAAAAGTGAAATAAAAAATAATAAGACATCAAAATTCCAATATTAATATTAAAATTATATATGTCTAAAAAAGAACATGAGATTAATAGCCTTAACTTGATCAAGTTATAAATTAACTTAATATTTTTGAAAGATAGATTTACTAATAAAATTAATTTTTATATTGTTGTTCATGTTATAAAACATTTAGAGCAATTAAGTCTGGATCAACATATAGACAAACTAACATTTCAAACAAAGTTCAAAAACAAATAAACAAATCAAGACATATTTTATTGACATCAATTAAATGTAGAGATACATTGACGCATAGTTGATATCAATACAAACACAACATATCATTAAAAAAACAAAAAATAAGAATAAAGGACAATCATAAAAAAACTACTAAAACATCACATAACATCTCAAAAGTGTGACAAAAATAGCACACAAGAAGAACATCTATAAATCTGAGGGGCCCTAGTCTAAAGGAGGTGGCTGGTTGAAGATAGTAAAATAGCAATTCATCATAGCCACATTAGTGTTCACTTATTCAAATTGACTTCGAATACAACCCATGTCCTGCTGATATTGAGCATCCTACTGGTGTAGGTGAGTCTGAATTTGATCAAAGCACTGATCAAAATGACTCTCTAATAGGTAAAAGTGATGGACCATCTCCTGAAAGTCAGGTCCACGAGTAGGTGCAGGTGCTCCCCCTTCTCCCTCAGAATCCTCACTTGTATCATCATCTCTGCCAAAAAGTTCTCTAAATGAAGCATGAGTGAAGTAGATAGGCAATTCAAGTTGAGGATCAGGATGAACAAGACTGTACTTCTTCTCAAGAATATAGGTAACTAGGTGTCCTAAGGCAATGTTCTTCTTCTTCTTATATGAGACATGTCCAATTTCAGAAAGCCCGTGAATAAAATTAATTATAAGTTGGGCTTCATCAATTAATTGTTCAATCATGATAAGATAAGTAATAGTGGATAGAAAATGAGTAATATTAATACGGTCACCAACTTTAGGAATTATGGAGGTTCTAAGGACATGGTGGATGATCCTTTCATTTTGGTTCAAAGTAGAAACCCTAGGAAAATAACAAACTTGTTTAATCCCTCTAATAACTTTATTTATTTCAGTCCAGTCAAAATCAAAAGTAGAAGTCAAAGTGTGGGCTCTAACTCCTTGAGTCCTTAAGTGCAAAATGGTTCCTAAATCTTCCTTAGTTATTTCAACCCACTTCTTCAGAAAATAAGATCTTATCTTACTTTGATCAGTATTAAAAGACATGTTGGCTAGAATGTAGTGAAAGATTTCCTTGTTATAGGCATGAATCAGGGTCAGGATAAAAGCAAATTGGGTGGCATCGAAAAAAAGCAAGACTTGAAAATAGATATTATCTTGAAGTAGGATTCTTGAAGGAGTTATTTTGGCAGAGACAAACCTAATGAAAGAATCCTAATTTACTTTAGATAGAAATTCATCGTCTCCACCCCTGAAAGATGGTCCCTTAGTGAGTCTACCCCTCTTGCTAGAACTGGTCATTGCTAAGATTTGAAGGATTGGAGAAGGCAATTAAAGTGAATGAAAATGAATTCCAAAGCCCTCATATTTAAAGAAAAATAATCTTTCGTACGTACGAAAATAGATTCATACAGTACAATGCATTGGTTCGTACGTATGAAAATAAATTTTGTATATACAAACGAACACGTTCAAAATGAAATGACTTTTTGTAATCACACAAGTTACGAGGAAACCTTTCGTACAGTCTTTTTGACCATACGATCGTATAGACAAACATGTGTTTGTCCGGGATGATCAATTATTTAAGATCGTTTTAATGACAGTTAGATTCATCCCCCATATTTAATGACACATGGTTTGTATATACGAACTCCAGGTTCGTACGTACGATCAGTTATAATAATAGATTCTTCCTGTATAACCATTTAGAAGCGTACATACAAATGAATACACATCGTCCAGGATGATCTAGAGATCGTAAAGTATAATATGTATTGGAAAAATAAAACTACACGCAATCAATCCAAATTAATGATCGACATGCTACAGAATTAGTACAGTACAAAAATAATTTCATATAGTACGAATATAACACTTAGAAAAATTCACACGATTGATCAGAACCAAGAAATCCGATGTGAAAATATTTCAAAATCATATAAAACATAAAAAACACAAATAAGCACAAAATATAAAAATAGAAAATAAACAAAGACACATATCAAGTTTATAAAAGATTTTTAATTAAGCAATCAAATCAATCACACCTAGCCTTATTCTTAATATACTAAAAGTATCAAAGGCTAGTGGTTTTGTAAAAATATATGTAAGTTGATTTTCAGTTGAAACATGATTCAGTTCAATTTCTCCTTTGGAAACATAATCCCTTATGAAATGACGTCTTATGTCTATATGTTTAGTTCTAGAATATTGAATAAGATTTTTTGAAATGTAAATGGCACTAGTATTATCACAATAAATTAGAATTGTGCCTATTATAAATTCTAAATCAATCAACTGTTATTTCAACCAAAAAACTTGTGCCACACAACTTTCTAAGGCAATGTATTCAACTTCAGCAATAGATAGGGCTACGGAATTCTATTTTTTATTGGACTAAGAAACTAAAAAATTTCTAATAAATTGACATGTTCCATATGTACTCTTTCGATCAAACCTACAACCTGCAAAGTTAGAATATGAATATCCAATTATTTCAAATAAAGAGCTATACTTAGGATACCAAATTCCTAAGTTTTGAGTTCCCAAGAGATATCTCAAACTCCTTTTCATTGTTGTCAAATATGATTCTTTTGGATTTGATTAAAATCTAGCACACAAACAAACATTGAAAGTAATATCAGATCTGTTAATAGTCAAGTAAAGTAAAGATCTAATTATTCATCTAATTCTTTTTATCAATAGATTTTCCCTTTATGTCTTTATCAAATTGAACTGAAAAACTCATATGTATACTAACATGTTTAGTATTGTCTATTTCATACTTTTTGAGGATGTCCTTAACATATTTTGACTGACTAAGAAATGTTCCTTCCTTAATTTACTTAATACTAAAATCTAGAAGTAACTTAAATCTCCCATTAGGCTAATCTCAAATTCACTACTCATTATTTTAGAAAAATTATCACAAAGATTTTTATTTATAGATCCAAATATGATATCGTCAATATAAATTTGTACAATGAATATATCATCTCCTAATTTCTTTAAAAAGAGAGTGGTGTCCACACTTCCTTTCTCAAAAGATCTCTCAAGTAGGAAAGTGCTCAACCTCTCATACCAAGCCCTAGGTGCCTGTTTCAATCCATATAATGCCTTCTTTAGTTTAAAACATGCTTTTGGATATTTTGAATTTTCAAAACTTGGAGGTTGTTCAACATAAACATCCTCTTGAATTACTCCATTTAAAAAGGCACTTTTAAGATCCATTTGAAATAATTTGAATCCTTTAAAGCAGGCAAAGGCTAACAAAACCTTAATTGCTTCAAGTCTTGATACAGGGGAAAAAGACTCATAAAAATCAATCCCTTCAATCCGATTATACCCCTTAGCCACCAATCTAGCCTTATTTCTAACAATAACTCCTAAGTCATTCATTTTGTTCTTGAATACCTACTTAGTTCCAACTACATTTTGATCCTTTGGCCTTGTAATTAATTCCCAAACTTTATTTCTTATAAATTAATTTAATTCTTCTTGCATTATCAAAATCTAAAATTCATTCGAAAGTGCTTGATCTATATTAGTGGGTTATAAATCCAAAGTTTTCTATTCTTTTCAATGGTACCAAATCAAATTGGATTGAAGCTAAGTGTGGATTTAGACAAGGATGTCCACTTTCTCCCTATATATTCATCTTATGCTCCCAACTTCTATCTAACAACTTGTACCATAATGGTCAAGATTTAGGGATAAAAGTGGCTGCTTCGGCACCTAAGGTTTCACACCTTTTATATGCAGACGATGTTCTTCTTTTTTCTGAAGCCAAAATTGTACATTTGAAATTGCTAAAAGGGATCATTGAAGATTATTGTAACTGGACTGGGTTGTTAGTTAATATGACTAAATCTACAAATATGTATAGGAAGTCGGTTAGTAGAGCAAAGAAGAAGTCATTGTCTAAAATTCTCAAATATAAGGAGGTGCAGGAATTGAAGTATTTGGGAACAAATCTCTGCTTAAGAAGAATGGTGCCTTCAGATTTTTTATTCATTCTTGAGAGAGCAGCGGCTAAAATTAACATTTGGGGAAACAAGTTCTTTTCATTGCCAGGGAAACTTGTTTTGGTGAAAACAATTTTGCTTGCTATTCCTATCTTTTATGTATCCCAATCTTTGGTTCACATTAACATCCTGAAGAAATTAGAGAAGTTGTGCAGAGAATTTATTTGGAAAAAATTGGATAATGCTTCAGGTATGCACTATATCTCGTGGGAGGTTCTTTGTAAGCCTTGTGATGAAGGAGGAGCTAGTATTAATTCATCTGCTTCCATTGTGGGACCTCTTAGATCAAAATATGCTTTGGAATTCTTTAAAGGTTCCAACTCTTTACTGTACAGGACTTTAAGAGCTAAGTATGGGAATAATATCTGTAATGAAGTAAGAAAGAAACACTGCTCTGTTACATGGAAAATTTTACATAATGGAATGCATTCCTTGCGGCCTTTAATGAAATGGAAGATAGCTACAGGTGCTTCCATTGATACTCTATATGATGTGTGGATTCTTAGCAGGAGTATTTCTAAATGGCCAACTTTCATCAATGTTATGGTAGAAGAATTACCAAAACTTGATTTCTTTATCAAGGATAGGGAATGGGATCAGATTGAGCTAAGGAAATACTTTGGATTGGAGTTAATGAAGTTGATTTTACAAGTACATATTGAGAAGGAAAATGATATAGATTCCAGAGAACTTATGTACAAATTTTCCAGTAAATCATTGGCTTCTTTGGCTAGAATAGATCATGGTGTTGTTGGTATAAAGAATAGTTGCTGGAAGTGGTTGAAGTTGATTAAACCGTCACCACGAGTTCTTTGTTTTTGGTGGAGATTACTAAATAATGGTATCCTAACTTTGGATTTTCTTATGTATAGAAGGATTATTCATGCTAACTCCTGTCTGCGAGGATGCACAGCAGCTGAAACAGAGGAGCATATTGCGGTTAACTGTGGTCTGTTAATTCAACTATTTGAGACCTTAGACAATTGGGGATTCAAATTACCTAGATATAATTCTTGGTTGGATTGTATCTATAAGTTAAAGGTTTTGTCTAAATAAAATCCTTTTTTGGCTAATCTATACTGTATAGTGGTTTATTTCTCCTGAAAAAGTAGAAATAATGCTACCCATGGTGGCAATGAGCTGGGGACGGGATTCCTTTCTGCTAAAGCTATTGATACAGCTGCTTCTTCCTCAAAGTGTGATATCTACTCGGACCACTGGGGAGCCAATCAGCTTTCTAAGCTGTCCAATTCTTCTTGGCACCCTCCTCCACTCGAGTGGATTAAAGGTAACTTTGATGATGCTCTATTAGACTCTAATGAAGTCGGAATTGCATGAGTTTTTAGAGACCATAAATGAAGGTTTCTTTTTGCTTTTGTGTATCAAATGTGTACATTGGGAATTGGTTTTTTGGAGCTTATGGCTATAAGGGCTTTGAAATTCTTTCATCATGATTGGAACTTTGAAGCTAAAGGGATTATTGTCGAAGGGGATAATCATAATGTCATCAAGTATGTTCAAAGTTCTATGAATAAAGTTCCCAACAAGGAGGAAGAGGTTGAAGATTTGTCCTTCTTGAAGGATATAGGTAATTTCCTTTTTCATTTTGTGCATAGAGATTATAATAAATTAGTTGATTTGTGTGCTAATTTTGCTTTAGTAGAATATTTTATTTGGGAGGATCTCTATTGCAATAAGATTCCTCCTAGTTTTTTGGCTTTTCTTAAAGATGAGTGTGATAGAATTTCTATCATTCTCTAGATTGTATTAGTTTTCTTTTTATTAAATGCCATTGGCAGTTTCAAAATAAAAAAGTGTTGGTTGTTTCCTATATTCCTCGAGAGCTTGCACTTTCAATTTCAAAAATGTATTCATATCTTTTAGAATATTCTTATCAAAATTTAAATAGTGCTCTCTGATCTTTGATTCATCCTTAAAATTTTTAAAATCTTTTTCTAATTGAGCATAGGATGATTTTAATATCTCATTCTCCTTATTCAAATTATCAAATTCATTAAGTAAGCTCATGTGGTTGTTATCTATCAATGCATGATCTTTCCTAAGGATTTTGTGTTCTCCTTGCAGTTCTTGTAATTCTAAATTCAGACTAGTATGCATTTTCTTTAACTTTCTATATGCATCATGAATCCTTTCAGATACTTCTAATAATTCCGTATAGGTTAAGTCACATACCTTTTCTTGATCTGACTGATTAAGATTATCAGTCATTAAGCACAAGTTGGTGACTTCCTCCTCCTTTTTAGCTTATAATGAATCAGAAGCTGAGTCCGCACAAAAAGTTCTTTGGAATCTCTTCTTGCCCTTTTTCATATTTGATTTATCCTCTGCCTTCTCCTTGCTAGGAATGGCTTTCAGGTTTGGGCAATCTAACTTTATGTGTCCAGGTTTCCTATATTAATAGCAAATTACATCATTTGAAACCTTAGCATTCTTATTAAATTTACCTCTATTCCACTGTTGGTGTCTCTTTTGCTTCCTCTTTAGAAAGCTTCTAAATTGTCCAGTCATTAAAGTAATGTCATCCTCATCCTTAGGTTGTGATAGATCACTCTCCGACTCCTCCACTTTCATTGCAATGTTCTTCTCATTTCGCTATTCACCTGCATCAATCTTCCTTTGACTCACTCCTTGCTCGTAGGCAATTAATGAACCAAGAAGATTATCAATAGAGTAAACATTCAAATCTTTAGACTCTAAAATTGTAGTTATTTTAGCATCATATACAGTAGGCAAACAATGAAGAATTTTATTAACCATTTCATCGTTCGTTAGTTCCCTACCCAATGCATGTAACGAAGTGACTACCTGAGTGAATTATATGTACATGTCAGAAATAGATTCATTGGGTTTCATGTAAAATAATTCATAGTTATGCAACAAAATATTTAGTCTAGATTGCATTACTTTATTAGTACCTTCAAAAGTAATACAAAGTCTATCCCATATTTTCTTTCCACTTTTGCAAGTGGAAACCCGCATATAGTCTTTTAACTTAAGTGCACACAAAAAACTATTTAAACATTTTGCATTTAAATGTGCTAAGTTATGTTGTTCTACAGTCCATTCAGCAAAGGGTGTTTCAACTCTAATACCATCAACTAATCTAGTTGATTTTGTATACCCTTCTTGAACTAAGATCCACATATGATAATCTAGTGACTATAAAAATGTAGACATGCGTGCTTTCCAAAAAATGAAAGGGATGTTATAAAATAAAGGAGGTCTAGTGATTGAATACCCTTCAGGTGTGTTCCCGTTTCCAAAAGTAGCCATACTCATTTATCAAAAAGTAGTCTAAACCTATGATTTTAAAACAAAGCTCTGATACCACTTATTAAAACTTGAATAAATTATTAAACCTAAGCTTATGTCCCAAGGCTAACCAAGAGGGGGATAAATTGGTAATTAAAAAAAATTCTCATAGATTTTAAAATTGAAACTAGTTGATAATTCGTAGCAAGTTAATTAAAATTTTGAAAGTAAATTTTCAACCATGAAATTATAAACTTGCAGTAAGTAAGCAACGAAAAAATAAATGACACAATAATTTATAGTGGTTCGGTCAAACACGACCTACATCCACTCCCTGAAGACTCCCTCTTCAGGTATTACATTATTACCAACAATGTCTCTCCTTTTCCCCCACAACAAGGCAGAGAAGTCTTTACAAAAATCTCTTTCACCAATCCCTAGTGTGGTAGAGAATCATCGTCCTTTCACACCCTCTAAGTGTAGGAAGAGAATCTTCATCCTTTCACACCCTCCAAGTGTAGGTAGAGTACCTTCATCCTTTCACACCCTCCAAGTGTAGGCAGAGTAACTTCATCCATTCACACCCTATAAGTGTAGGCAGAGCACTATCGGCTGTTCACACTCTCCAAGTGTCGGCAGAGAACTGTCAGCTGTTCACACTTTTCAAGTGTCGGTAGAGAACTGGATCTTCTTCAAAGATCTTTTCATGAGCAATCTAGAAAGATAAGAGGAAGAGTGAAAAATATAAATCACACACAGAGATCCTTACCTTTGAGTAACCTTGTGAACCCTTCACACTCCACTAGAAATAAATCTCTCTCAAACACTCTCTCACACTCTCTCATTCAATTACCCTTAAAAATTCACATTTGTTGCAAATCTATTTTCATGGATTATGTTTTGATGATTGACAAACACTATTTCTCTTGGACTGCTTGTTGCTTCTAACTTTTCAGGAATCAAAGATCGGATGAACAAGACAAAGCCAGTTCAGGATTACGTAGGTTTAGGGTTGAGTCAGTCTGTACTTTTATTTTTCACTTTTTGAGTCTACTTGTAAAGGTCAAAGAGACTGATGCTAAGTAACCCTACACACACACACACTTGAGAGACTTAGAATTTTTGTTTTTACTCATATCGGCCAGGACAATTTTTTTATCGGCCTGGACGATCAGGCTTCAAACAGAAAGTCTAAATAAGGATTCTTAATTAAAGCAGCCGTCATTAACATATCGGCCTGGACGATACGTGTATCGGCCAGGACGATATGATCAAAACAGAAAGAACTAGTCGCCATAGACAATTAAGGTATACTGTATTTTTAAATTATCGGCCAGAACGATCCTTGATCGGCCTGGACGATATTCACAAATTATGCCTTAATTGATCAAGAAATCAAGGGAGTAATTAAGGATGATTGATACGATCATATCATCCTGGACGATCGCAGGATTGGCCAGGAAGATCTAGTCAAAAACCTTAAGTTACTTCAGGACCATAAATATCGGCCAGCTCGTATCCAGGGCTATTCTCAGGACGATTTTCCTCTGATTTGAACTGATCGGCCAGGATGATCGTGAGATCGGCCT
>NW_021319578.1:614035-628958 GCF_001605985.2 Dendrobium catenatum
TAGTGCAATACTTGGAGGGTGCCTCCAAGGAGTGGACGTAGGTCGAGTTGACCGAACCACTATAAATTTTTATGTTCTTATTTTCTTGCTTCCGCACTTTTATTTCCGCATTTATTTTTGTGGTGTGATTTTGGTTTATGCAATTTTTATTCTTTGTGAAAAGAAATTTTAAAATACCAATTCACCCCCCCCCCTCTTGGTTAGCTTGGGCCAGTTCTATAGGGCTTAACATCCCTAACGAACTTTCAACTTTGACAGGATTAGAAGAAGTATTCACATTAGTTTAAGATGGACCTTTTATACAAAAGATATGAAAAACCATCCAGAAAATTAAAATTTTCAATTTAGAGCATACTCGATTGTACAGTACGATCATATATTCATACGAATGAACAATTTAAATACTATTGCGCACGAACCTATTATGAATCAGTATGAAATCATTTCATACCTGATCATCATCCGGTACGAACTAAGTTCATCCGATATGAATAGTTAGAAAATTCAATTTTCATCTGTACGAAACGACAGGATGAAATGAGCGAGGAAAAAATAGAGGTGTTCATCTCTATACAAAAATTAAGATCATCCCGTTAGATCTTCGTTCGAGAAAAAAATAGAGGAATTCATCATTGTACGAACAATAATATAGTCCCATACGATCTTTTTTTGAGAATAAAATAGAGGTGTTCGTCCCTGTATGAACAATAATATCATCCTGTACGATCTTCAGTCGATAATAAAATAGAGGCATTCGTCCCTGTACAAATAATAATATCGTCCCAGATGATATTTATTCAAGAACAAAATAAAGGCGTTTGTCCCTGTATAAAGACTGGGATCATCCCGTACGATTCATAATTTAAAAAAATATTTTCATTTCTGTTCTTTTAACTGCTCATTGGGAGAAATAACTGATCAAATCATCCCGTACGAAGTGATATCATACAGTACGATCAGTTAAAAAAATATGAATTTTAAACTCTCCCCAGGTGTGTGTGTGTGTGCTCAGTTACTCAATTATAATCACATTATCTAAGACTCAATAAAATGGAAAATACATACTTTAATTATAATAAACTCTAAAGTGATCTTGATTTGAAGTCTTCAATAACCTGGAGTATGATTTCACTAAAATGTTAGTACACACAAGAGAAAAATAATTCTTCCAAAATATGTTAGGAGAAATGATAATCAAATCAATAATATTTTGAAACATAAAAAACACACAAGTTGCAAGAATATCAAACATGCAAAACTAAGTAGTAATTATCTCAACAAACACATAACATCAAAATCCTCATGTTGGGCAAGTTGATGTGTGGGGAAACTCTTCATCTTTAGCAAAGCCCTCAAGCTGTTAATATTCCATGAAACAAGCTTCGTAGAGTTAGTGTCCTCATTAAGAGGAGGCCTCATAGTTATAGGAGTATAAGGAAGCTAATCTTATTTTTTTTTTCTTTTTTTGGCTTCTTATGTGAAAGCATAATCCAATGTTCATTAGTGTCTACAGCTAAACCTATTTTAGTTGAAACTTTCTAGTAACTTTGAACCATTGAAGAAGTTTGTTTTGTGAGAGAGATTTCCCTATCCCAATAACTTTCTCTATACTCCAAAACATATTTTGAATCATCTTCAGCTATATGACTATCTACCATTTTCTTTATTCTTTTGATTCCCCTTTGTTTTTTTTTAATGACATCTAAAACAATAATTTGATCTTGAGAAAAATGTTCAAAACCTAAATTTTGTGCATCTATTTATAAGGCCACATTTTTAGAAACTAAAGAAGGCCTCTTCATGCCTTCTGATATGACAATTTTTTCCTTTGAATGATAAACACTTCAAGATAGATATTCAGTCCTGCTTAGTGCTTCTTTGAGATACTAAAACATGTTGTCATTGTCTAAAGTTCTTTCACAGTCATAGAATCAACTTTATCCAGATTACTTCTTGTTCCTCAATTCCAACTGATTCTATAGCATGATACTTCATAATACTCTTCTCTGACTGTTCGCTGCAATATGCTGAAATCTTTATTTTTTTAATCTTTCTTCCAACCTGAAGCTGACATAGGTAGGTTAGAAGAATTCATTTTAAAGCCCTTGCCTTTCAATA
Source organism: Dendrobium catenatum (assembly GCF_001605985.2). Taxonomy (NCBI): domain Eukaryota; kingdom Viridiplantae; phylum Streptophyta; class Magnoliopsida; order Asparagales; family Orchidaceae; genus Dendrobium; species Dendrobium catenatum. Next base: position 616,154 of record NW_021319578.1, read on the forward strand.
TCAAACCGATAGTGCTTTAACTCTCAACTTCTTAATATATATATAGTCGTCAGGAAGGAGGAGGCTGAGCGACTAGTACGCGAATAGTGGAGTGTTCAGCATAAGGGCTCATGTGTAATCAGAGCAGACACATGAGAGATGGCAGACAGAGGTGTTAGTGCGTGGGGTTCTGTTTAGGGCTTGGATTGGGCTGACGGTGAAGGCGGGCATTTGTAGGCGACATGCATAGAAGCAGTACACTATAGGAAAATTAGGAATTACCGACAATTTTTTTGGCTGTTCATATTATGTTTATGGTAGTTTCCTAAAATACCAGCAATTTTCTGACAGTTAGCAAACCGGCGCTATAAACCGCATAGGAAATAATTTTTGACGGTCAATTTCTGGTGGTTAATTTTACCGGCGTATTTTCGATGGCATAAACGGCCGGTAAATTTCGACGGTCATAGCGCCAGTGACTGCTGGTTAGTCACTGGTGGCTTACCGACCATCTAAAATGCCATATTAAATGGTGGCCTAACTGCCAGTTTACCACCGGCAACCACCAATAAACCGCAAGTATTTACTTGCAGCTATATTAAATTTTCGGCGGCTTTTATAAGTCATATGGTATCAAAGTTTCCCTCTATAAATTCATCTATCAATCATTTTTTACCCGGTAACAATTTTTTATACATCTAATATCTCTCTTCTTGGATAGTCATTTGGTTGTTAAAGCAAATGTTTTCCTACATAGTTATGAAATCAATTATTAGAAGATATGCAACCTGAACAAGTGTATGTGCTTTACTGTTGAACAAACATACTTTACTTGAATTAGAATGCATTCACCAACCATCCAATAATAGTTTAAGGTTTGATACCTAAATTTGAATAAGATATTTAAGCATTGTAGATCTAGCCACCATCTTATAAAAATTTCCCTTATGTTTGAGGGGGGACTTTTCTATCACACAACAAGTCCAAAACATTCCTCCACTTTAACCATCCAACTTGAATTCTACTAATAATAACCCTATCTATTTTATCATCACTCAAAATAATAGACCCAATATATTTAAAATGTATACTCTTTTTAATGACATGAAAAAGCCACTCATCCACCTGAGCATCCTCATCTCTATAACACTTAGCTCAGTATTATGCTTATCTTTTAATGGCCAACATTTGGCACCATAAAGCATTGTATATCTCATCACCATCTTATATAATTTTTCCTTAAGTTTGAGGGGGAATTTACCATCGCACAATAAGTTTGATGCATTCCTCTACTTCAACCATCCATCTTAAAATATGTTGATAATATCCCCATCTATTTCACTATCACTCTAAACAATAGAACCAAGATATCTAACATGTGTACTCTTATTAATAACTTCATCGCCCAAAGTCACATTCCCCTCACTAGGTCTATTGCTACTAAAATTACACTCCATATATTCAGTTTTAGATCTACTCAAGCGAAAACCATTAAACTCTAAGGTTGACCTCCATAATTCAAGTTTACCTTGAACTCCTCTAGTCTTACCAATAAGAAGAATATCATCAACAAAAAACATACACCAAGGTTCATCCTCTTGCAAATGTCTAATGAGAACATCCATGGCTAAAGCAAAAAGATATGGACTTAAGCCTGATCCTTGATGTAATCCAATAGAAATAGGAAAATACTTGCTTAAACCACTTTGTAAATTTGAGAAAAAAATGTAAACCTAAATTTTGTTCAGACATTGCCGATCGACGGCTTTCAAGGGTAGATTGCAGGCATGCTCGGCTGCCGGAGTGGGGGCGAGATTGTCGGCTGGAGAGAGAGTGTCGACAGCCTGATTCCTGCGCTGTCAGTTGGAGGCGTGATTGCGAGCGACCGGAGAGTGGGGGTGAGCGAGCATCTGCAGAGAAACATAAACGTGAAGAAATGAAGAGGAAGGCTCGGATTGGAAAATATTAGGGCCATTTCTGGCATTTTCCTGGCGGTTTCAACCTCTGGAAAAAATCACTTAAAACCAGTAGCATAGGCCACCGGTAAAGGTGCTGGTAAAACATAAAACTGGCACACTTGCCGGGGGTTATTATAATGCCGCTAATTTCAATGGTGTCTTATTAAAAATTGTCAGATAAGCCACTTGTTAATATTGGCGGTTAAACTGTCGGTTTAGTCGCCATTAATTCCGGCAGCTATAGGACTATCAATAAATGCCGCTGGTAATCTCTAATTTTCTTAACTCTTTTTTGAATTCTTGTATATGTGTGCGGCACTGAGAGACGAGCGAGGGAGAATTTTGAATGCCTCTTCCTACTGCTCCTCCCTTTCATTTTGAAGAAATGAATTGGCTTTTATAAGCAAACAGTTGCTTCACTTTATCATGTGGGGCCAATGAAGACATGTATCATAAGTGTTTTAACAACGATTAGCTAAAAATTCTATAAATTATAGGGATTTTCTTAGTTCAATCCACTCAACCTTGAGTTCCTTCTTCTTTAAAACTCATATCCTCATAACTTCAAGTTTAAAAAGGTTGGAGGTAACAAATAAAGTCGTATGACCCAAAGAGGCTCTTCCCCTTGTCACCTAGTCAACCATAGATTTTAAACCACTAAAGTTGAAGCTGCATACTATAAATACCAAGGAGGCTTGCATTACCCCCTCGAGAATACTAAATCAACACACACTAAACTTCGAGTTGATAAACCTTTTTTCTTACACCACTCTTTAATTTCTTCTCAATCTCATGTTTCACTTCAACTCTAAACTCCTCCACAAATTTATGGAAAACCTTACAATTAATGCCGAGGCATCCACCATGACTTCCTATGTGTGTCAACACCTTGTAGAAATTACTAAGGAATATTTAGGGGAAAATATCCACCTTTCCACTAAAGGACCTCGTCCATAATCCATGGCCTCTAGAAATAATTTTGATTGGAGTGATATAAACCTAACTATTTGAAATGTCACTCTAAATCAACACCAACCCTTAGTCCACTCTCTTAAGCAAAATGCATGAATTATACAACATGCTCTTCAAACCTCAATTATACCTAAAGATGGCGATCGTGTAACCATTACTCCACTCCTTTCCCTAGTCACTTACTTTATAATGTCATATACACATTTTGATGAAGCTTTAATGCTTATAGACAATAATCAAAATATGACTCCCATTCGACTTCCCTCGACTTGGAGAAAGAAAAATATTGCTCTTGGTCACATCAATGGCTATATCCTTAAAAAGAAATATGAACTTACCTACCCTACATTTCCCGACAATATTCTTTATTTTTTACACAGATGCCTCCTCTCGTATTCTCTTCCATCATCAACGGGGGTATGAGTATGAGGAACCTGATTTTGATGGAGAAGGGAAAGCTACTCTTGCAATTGTTGTTACACCTGAACATACACTAGAACCAGCACAAGCAGCAGTACCACCACCTTCACTAGCCTACCACTCTTACTATCACGAGGACATAATACAAAGGATTGAGCGACTAGAAACCCACCTGAACTCCCACAGTCAACAATAACATCAACAACATGAGGAAGAAATAGGATGATTTGGGGAATAATTCACCTCAATCCACAAATATTTTCAACAACCACCACCACCACCACCTGATCAGGGGCTTTTATACTTTTAGTTTTTTTTTTTGTGATTTCATGTATTTTTTTCTTATTTGGTAATTCCTCCTTTTTGATGATGTCTAAAGGGGGAATAAGTGTTTGGTTGTCTGTATGTTTGCACTTATTAATTAGTCTTTTTTTATTGTGTTTTTTTTATCTTATTATTTTAATTAAAAAAATTGAATAATAATATTTTTTTCTTGCCCCTATTTTTAAGATCTATCATCTAGTGAGGGGGAGATTAGGAGAAAAGAATATTAATTCACTATTTGTCTAGAAAAGTTTATCATTATCAAAAAGGGGGAGATTATTGTAATCCAGGATCTTTAGCTCATGATTTTAATAATAACAAATATTATTGATTGAGACTTTACTTCACAAAGAATATATTAGATATTATTTTTTCTGTGTACACTAATATTTTAGGTACAACATATATCAGTCAATATTATTGAACACTCAAGTTTGGGTAGAATAAGATGTCAATCAATAGAGTTTGTGATTTTAACTTTCTTATATTTTTATTTCTTTAGTCTAGCCATGTAAGGGTGTATGCTAAATTGGTGACCATGCACATACACATTAAGGGAGTGGGGAAAATTTGAGATAAAATTTTTTGAACAAATCACATCGTATGATTTATAATCATACTATATGATCTATTATATGAAAAAGGGTTTAATGGTTAATTGAATCATTAATTTTAACGAATTGATCATACTGTATGATTTAAATCACACTGTATAATTTATTTTGATTTGAGAGACCCTAGCCGCTAGATTAATCAAGTAAGAGTTTTTAAAAATAAATTTTGAACTAATCATACTATACAATCCTAATCGTAATATACGATATTCAAAATCTCACTTAAATTATCACCAATAATTAATCAATCAAATTATTATTAATTAAATGTGGCTAATCATACTATATGATTTTAATCATACCGTATGATCAACATAAATGAAATCTGGTCATTCCATAAATCTTACTAAACAAAACCTTTTTTTTTTAACTAATCATATAGTATGATATCTATATTAAACTATATAAACTATTGATATTACACAAATCATACTTTATTATGTGAATCGTACCAAATAATCAACAAAGATGATTTTCAATCGTCCTAGTGATTGTCCTATATGAATAGAGAAAAATTAAATTAATCGAATTATACAAAGTTACAATCATAATATATGATATGTTTATTAAAATTGAATAGTTCGTCTGAATAATCATTATCAATATATTGGATGGGTTCTCTATTATCATAAGGAGGGTGAAGATGAATTCTAGGTTCTCTACCTTCCCCAAGAGAGAGAAAAATGATTGAGATTTTCTGCCTTCTCCAAGAGAGTGATAAAGCTTTTGGTTATCCCATGCACCAGGTTTGGCGGAAGTGAATTATTTAAGGGATTCTCCACCTTGTTGTAGGGGTAAAAAGGAGATAAACTATAGTGATAGTGCAATACCCAGAGTGGAGGACTCCGAGGAGTGGACGTTAGTCAAGGTTGACCGAACCACTATAAAATCTCCGGTGTGCTCTTTCTTATTCTCATTTACTTTTCTTATTTTTTTCCTAAAATTTGAATTTACTACACAAATCTCATCATTTATTATCAACTGCAATTAGGTTAATTATTAATTTGTAAAAGGAACATTTTCATATCTTAATTAATAGATTTGTGCCTTAAAAATGAAAAATATTTTAAATCTTTATTTGGTTCTGCATGTGTTAGATTAACTAATTATTTCGAATTATTTTCAAAAATCTTTTTTTTTAGCAAAAATCTTATTTTTTATAGCAATAACTTTTAAAAGTACATATTCATCCCCCTCTTGGTGCGCCTAAAGATAGTTCATTGAGGTCTTGCAACCTCCCTGAACTGTCATGTTAAACATTTCTTATTCTTAGTTTGGATATGAAAATAAAAATGGTTTCTCTTTTTAAATCATTAGTCAAGAATTAGTTTATCATTTGAAGCAATAGATGTTATGCTACACATATTTGATTAAAGAAATGTTAAAGAGAATCATGCCAAACATTCATACCATTTATTTTTCTATAGATGCAAACCTTTCTTCTACTTCTCACAACAATAGAGATACCATCTCTCCTCTCACCTCCACAACCCAAGGAAGATGACTTCCCTTCATTAGCTCCTCACTATAGTGGAGATGTCAATCCCTTCTTCCACCTCCCAGCCCTATGGAAATGTTGTCCCTCATTTCACTTCCAAGTATGGTAGAGATGTCGATCCCTCCTTTGGCCTTCTCGATCTGATTAATATGCCAACCCTTCTTTTACTCCTCAAAATGGTGGATATACCATCCCTCCTCTGTCCTCCACGTCTCAGTGGATATGTTGATCCCTAGCCTCCTTGGCTAGCAAATCTTTCATAGCAAAGACTCTTTTTCTAGAGCTCATTTCGAAGAGCTCCACCAAAACACAATAGGAAGACCCAAGGTACATGCTAATAAGAGAAACTATGTGAGTCCTCTCACACCCCTTAACTCCCTTAAGGCACACTCCTTTTCTTAACCTCGCCTTCTTCTATCACCCTTATGAAGTGGACTCTCCAAGCTCTCTCCTAAGAAGAAACAATCTTTCACTTCTCTAGCCCCTTCCCTTAAGACATAATAAGAGCTTATAAAGTGGGCTCTAAAACTTCCTAATTTTTAATTTTAAGACTTTTCATCATATAGTACAATGCATAGATCGTACAATATGATTAATTCACTTGAATCATAGATCTTTATGGATGAACCAAGGTTTATCTAATGAGTTCTCGAGTGAATCATATAATATGATAATATATTATATAGTATTATCATTAATGATGATTAAATCTGATTTAAATAATCATTAATGATGATTATATCTGATTTAATTTTTTTAATCCTCATAATTAAATTATGCAATTCTAATTAATGTTTGCACAATACAAAATGGATTACACAATACCCAACTAGTTCAATTTTTAAATTTTCTTTTTTTAAGTAGCCAGGTTTCCACGGTAGCATTTCTCAAAATAGTTGATCGTCTTGTACGATATAGTTGTTGTGCAACATGATTAGTTGTAACCCTAATTTAATTTATCTTATTTAATTAAACAATTGAAATAATTTTTGTTTCAACATAAAGTATAGAGCTATTTGCAAAAAAAAAAAAATCAAATATTCAATTTTACTCTCCCTTATGTTTGTGTACATAGTTGTCAAGCCAATATACTCCCAATACAGAAAATAACTCAAGAAAAAGAAGATGTATAAACTCTTTTGTAAAAAGTTTTCTAAGGGAAGTTTAAGGTGCAAAGACACACCAAGAGAGAGAGAGAGAGAGGGGATAGTGAAGTGGTTCTTTTAAAAGAATCTTTTGCTTAAAAAATAAACCTTGAAATATGTGGGAGCATTTAAGAGATTAAAAGGTTCAAACCAAAAACCAACAGTAAAAGAGATATATTTTTTATTTTAAAATTTTTAGAAAATAAATATTTTTTCTTCTTTTTTTATTTTGAAAAGAAATTTCAACCATAGATCATTCAACAAAAACCTCTTTAATAAAGTTAATCAAAATAAAACTATAGTACATTTAAATAATTTACAAGAAAAGTAAAATACATAAAAGTAAGAATATGCAAACTAGGTTTATAGTGGTTCGGTTGAATCGACCTACGTCTACTCCCCAATGGCCCGGGTATTGCACTAACTCAGACTCCTTCAGCACATAGCACGGAGGAGAAGCTCTTCTCCCTTACCACAAGCGGAGAATAACCTTTACAAATTTTGAAGAATCTCTCTCCTCTCACCTTCTCGGCCTAGCAGAGATGACATCACAGTCATCACTCCTTTCACCTCCTCTTCCCCGATAGAGATGTTGATCCATCCTCTCAACTTTTTGGCCCAACATAGAATTGATGTTGCACAAGAAACTCATCAAGAGTGTCTTTTGGAGGGTCATCCAGTGTAGTTAACTTTAGAGAGCATAGTCCCTTCGAAAGACTAATCAATAAAGATTCTTCATTTGACATGACATAAGTTAACTTGGATCATGTAACTTTTAGTTAGTATTTAATAGGAATTATATGATTTATTGATTCTATTTAATTAGTCTTTTTTAATATTTTTTATCAAATGTCTTATTCGTTAAGAATACCCTTAAATCATCATCAATTTTCTCAACAATAGTTGCATTTGTATTTTCAAATTTAATTTTAATATCAACAATTTATTGCTTGAAGGCATAATTGTTAAAGTGAAGGTTAACTGATGGAAGGCATAAGAACAAATAATCACTAAATTCATAATTGTTAGTGGATATTAATTATTTTGCATTTTATTATATTAATATTTTCAGTTTTAATTTTTTTTAGTTGAACTTAAAATAAATTCATTTGTAGTATCAGAATTTTAAAATGAAATTAAAAAAAGAACTAAAATTTTCATCCAACAATGTATCACTCTCATATAAAATATTAAGCAGTGGGTCGCACTCTACAATAACTCCGTTTAGAATCAATTTCGCGTGATCCAATTCAATCAATGTTTATAACATAATCCCGACATCAGCGCCTTATCAGCCGGTAGAGATATGAGGTCCTCTTGTCACTAAAGCTGCATGCCGCACAAATTCTTTTTGCTGGAATCCAGCGAGCGGGCAAGCGAAGTAATCAAATCGAATCCTGCGCACGGAGAAAAATAGTCAATGGGAAGAGCTTTCGTCTACGTGATTCTAGGCGGTGGAGTAGCTGCCGGGTACGCAGCGCTCGAATTCTCACGGCGAGGCATCGCTCCTGGCGAACTCTGCATCATCTCTGAAGAAGCGGTGAGCTCCACTTTCCTTTTTCTTCTTCCTCTTATTTATTTCATTGATAGTACTGTTTTTTTTTTCTCTCTCTCTAAAACAAGTATCCGGTGTTCAAAATGAGACCTTTCCGATCAGTACTGTTTGTTCTTTGGTTTTTCTCTTGCTGTTGGATGTCTAAAAGCGAATTTTTGTTCTTTAAGGAAATTACCATCTGCTCTGACCTAAATCCTTCAATTCAAACTAATACAAATGACAATAAAATTAAAAGAAAACCTAGGGCATCGAGGGATGGGTACGGAGGTGGACGACGGAGGTTGACGTGAGGCTTCATGAGCAGTGGCAACGATGGATACGAGGCGTGTTGGCAGGGGCGAGGCGTGCGTTGGGAACTACGCGAGGCAATAGTGGTAGCTTCACGAGGCCTCAGAGTTTTTTAGGAATGAGCTGCAAGAGGGAACTGCTTGAGGTATCACCGGAACGGCTATGCGAGGCTTCAAGAGGCTTCGGGGATTACATCAAGAATGAGACTTAATGGGAGTTCAATGTATTTACATTTCCTCATATTTGTGTGAATACATCGATTATGCATTATTAACCATGGTGTTCCAAACTCCTCAAAATATTATTTTGCATCTATTTTATTTCCAATAAAGGATCAAATAGCCTGAAACTCATGCTTTTGTTTTTCATTACACCCATAATAATTGTAACTAAACAAACCCTATTTGGAAAGCTAATTAGTGGATTGATTTTTCTATATGAACTGATATGAGCAGAGATCCTTGTTTGAGAATCTGAGTTTCAAGTAGTTGAAGGAACCAAAAATAGTAGTTAATTAATTTGGGATAATGAAAGTGACTAGGTACATCCAAGAAGAAGGGTGAATTGGATGATTTTAAAAATATTTTCAAAATAGTAACAACAATTATAGTGGAAGTAATCTAAATGATTAATTTAAAATTTATATTTCAAAATAATTTTGAGAGCAAAAAAACTTTAAAAAAAATTAATAGAAGTTTAGGATTTAGCACTAGAAAATTTATTTTTATTTTTGAAATAAAGTTTACTTTGCAACAAAGAGCAGTTCTAAACAACAAATAAAAATATGCAAGAAATAAAGTTTAACATAAATAAAAAAGAGAAATGCAAACCATATTTTTTTATAGTGGTCCTGTCCTCTGACTTACGTCCACTCCCTAAGTTTTTCCTCCTTGGGAATTTCGCTAAAAGTACCCTTTTGCTTCCAGCAAGACATAGAAGCCCTTCATTCCCAGGTGGAGAATTATCTTTACATAGCTTCTCTCTCCCCAAAAAGCTTAAGACTTTCTCCTTCTGCTTCCTAGCACGGTGGAGATGCCTCTCTTCTTCTCCTTTCTGCACATTGAAAATGCCTCCCTAGCCTCCTCGGCTAGACTTGATCAAGCCTCTCAATAAAGACTCACAAGAGCTCTAAACCTAGAGCTCCTCACACAAAAACAATGTGGAAGAACCCAGTGCAAAATAGAGAAACAACCATGTAAATCCTCTCATACACTCCTCAGACACCCCCATGGAGATTTCTCTCAAACTCATCCTCTCATCCCAAGTATTTTTTCAAACTCACAAAGAAAGAATCACGCTCTTCCTCACAATGGACGATCTGCAGCCTCTTGTTGAAAGAAACTCTATGTCTTGAAACATAAAAGTGAATATTTAAATGGAAATCCTAAATTTTAATTTTCACAACTAGATCATACAATTTAAACCTGTCATCATACAATATGATTAGTTTATTCTGAATAAAATTCGCAAATTAAACTTTATTATTTTAATGAGTTTGAATAAAATTATTCTGAACTTCTTTCCATTATTAATGGCTTGGCCTTCTTTTTCCTGGAGCATATATTCATGAGTGGCCATAGGTCACACCACTTAAAAACTCATGTAATTCTTTAACTGACATATTTTTTACACTTTTGTTGATTGATAACAAGACATACTATATGATGTAGCTTTGTGTTTTCATGCAGACTGCTCCTTATGAAAGGCCTGCATTGAGTAAAGGATTTTTGCTGCCAGAAGGTATTAAATACCTTATGTTGAATGCATATTTTTTTTTTTTAGTGTTTTGTTGGTTTCCACAAGCATGATCTGTCTGCATGGTATTTTATTTACCCTTTTTTGTGCATTTTCATATAACATCCGGAACTTTGCTATCTATTCTTAAGAACTAAAAATCTAACAAAGCTTATATTATTTTTGTTCTCATTTTTCCCTTGTAAACTTTGAATTTCTTCCTATTTTCGTATGAAACCAATTAGGATAATGATATTAGGATATGCTTATATTATGAGAATATTTAATTTGTTGAAGGTTTTAATTATTTCCTTATAATTGTGATTATTCTTGCTATTATTTATTTATTGTTATATTCATCTTGTATGCTTATAAATAGATGCATATATTTAGTAATATGCCAATTTTGGTAACAAAGATTTATGAGACGACTCATCTCAGTATTGAAGTGTAGTTGACAAATTGATTTATTTGATTTTTTTCAGATCTAATACTTCATTTTTTGTTGTTGAAATTATAAGCCAACAATTCAAAAATAAATAAATCAATAGAGGCATTGGGTAGTAGTTCTACATCTTCTGAAATATATCAAGAAGTTTCCTGAAAATTATTTTTTTTACACTAAGACTGAATACTTTCAATCCTAGGATTTTTTCACATATTCTCAAATATATCAAGAAGTTTCCTAGGAAAAGGAGGTTTGCTACTTCCTTTTATTCAGGGAAAGAAGAAGATCGGCTCACTCATATAGATATACATGGAAAGGGAATTGGTTTCTTATATGCAGAACAAAAACAAAGGATCATTGCTTAATTGTTTAGGAGGTAAATTTTATCATGTTGATTGCTGCTTAGGAAATTAAAATTAAGGATGATGAAGATTCATTTTTGTTATGTTCTTGAGATTTATTTTGAGAGGGATTTCTCAGCTTTTTTCTTTCATATTTTTCTTAAGGAAGTTTAGCTCTAATATTTGATGAAATGTACATTTCTTCACAATGTTTATTATTATAAGATTTTTATTTATTTATAGATAATCCTTATATGAAGGGAGAGTTGTAAAGGATTACATTTTAACTGTAGAGGTTTACTTTTATAGTGAAGGGGGTTGGTTGTTTATATAACATGAACATTGTATTTTGGGAAAACATCATAGATTGATGTTCTCTACGATATAACACCAAGGGTGTTAGGGAATTTTAGTCATTCTCCCTAATGTGGTGCTGCCAAAATTTAGTCAAAGTGAAAATTTGGATTAATGTTGGTCATTATTCATATTTTCTGAAGAAAGCATTGCTTAAAATGCTTAAATAAAATAGATATGCATTAAGCTTCAAGTTTTGTTGTCAAAGAGAGGGTATCATTGTGCATTAAACTCTTGGGCTTATTACAATAACAATGATGAGGGCATCAGATTCCGACACGTGTACCATCGCCGGAGGCGCCTGGATTTACATCATATTACATCAAACAAGAACAACATCAAGTCTTTGTCCCACTACGTGAGGTTGACTACATGAATCCTTTTTCTCCATTGTCTTGTTAAAAGTCAATTTTTCATTTAAATATAATAAAGAAAGATCCATTGTCTTGTTAAAAGTTAAATTTTTATTTAAATCTAATAAAGAAAGATCATTTCTTATATTTTCTAACCAAGTCTTTTTAGGTCTACCTCTACTTTTCTTAACATAAATCAAATCTAAAATCTCAATTTTCCTAATCGGGTCATCGGAAGGCTTCCGTTTAATGTGACCAAACCATCTAAGGCGACTCTATCTAATCTTATCTTTCACTGGAGCTACTCCAACATTTTCACGTATATGCTCATTTCGCATCCCATCTCTAAGGGTAAAGCTCATCCACACCTAAGCATCTTCATCTCTGCAACACTTTACTTAGTATTATGCTTCTCTTTTAATAAGCTCTGATACCAATTGAAATTACTAAATGACAAGAGGGGGGTGAATTGTGAAAAACTTTTTCTCAATAAAAAGTAACCCTAAACAGGAGTTCTAATCTTTTTGTTATTTTTGAAATTTGACAACAAAAACTTAAACAAATTTTCTTCCACAAATTTCACCACGCAATAATTATGAAAAATTAAGTGCAAGTAAAAGTAAATGACGATAAGGAAAAAACACACCAAGGATTTTTATAGTGGTTCGGTCAAAATATGACCTACGTCCACTCCCCGGAGTCCTCCGCTCCGTGATTTTCACTACCAAATATAGTTCTCCTTTTGCCCCCCTCGGCAAGGCGGAGAAGCCTTTACAAACCTCCCTTTCACCAACCCGGCGTGACGGAGTGCCAAACTCTGTT
>NW_021319578.1:635965-686694 GCF_001605985.2 Dendrobium catenatum
GTTTTAGATCTACTCAAGTGAAAACCTTTGGACTCTAAGGTTGACCACCATAATTCAAGTTTAGCTTCAACTGCCTCTTTAGTCTTATCAACAAAAAGAATATCATCAGCAAAAAGCATACACCAAGGTACATCCTCTTGCAAATTTCTAGTTAGAACATCCATTACTAAAGCAAAAAGATATGGACTTAAAGCCGATCCTTGATGTAATCCAACCGAAATAGGAAAATACTTGGTCAAATCACCTTGTGTTTGAACATAAGTAATAGCTCCTACATATATATCTTTAATGATTTGAATATAAGCATTATTAACTCATTTCTTTTCAAGAACTCTCCATAGCACTTCTCTTGGAACTTTATCATATGCTTTCTCTAAATCATATGCTTTCTCTAAATAAATTAACTCCTTTTGGTATATAGTAAATGACATGCCTTGATCTATGGTCAGTTTTATCTCACCTTATGTCTATCCCCCAATGCCCACTTGATTTCTAGAGATTCTCTCTAGGACTCTGATAGGAAGTTATGTCTATCCCCCTAATGCCCACTTGATTTCTAGAGATTCTCTCTGGGACTCTGATAGGAAGTTGATACAATTTTAACTAAATCAGCGAACAACAGTAAAAAATTTGGAAGAAAAACATAGCCCAAATCTTTTAATTGTAAGATATATAAAAGAAAATAGCAATATACAGTTAAATCTTCAATTGGAGAGGAAGATATGGCTCTCCCGAATCCCTAGCCAATGCCTAGAGCCCTCACAACCTAAGAAAAACTAATTTTAGCAAACTAAAAACATAATTATGAAATCACACTATTTTTAATCTTAAATAGGCTCCCCTAATTCCCTCTCAAATTAGCCCCCTTTCCCTAAATAATTCTCTCTCATATTTGAATTCAAATTAGATCTCTTGCCCTAAATAATTCTCTTCAATCAAATCGACTGGTCCATCAGTTTTTCCCCAACACTCCTTATGAAACTCTAGCCTGACCTCTCACCTTTCCCTTTCCTATGCTCTGGTTCACATAGTCTCTCTTGCTTTCACTCTAAGCTCCCAAAAAGGTGTGTATTGTCTACGCTAACTCACTTGCTCACAGAATTTACGAATGCAGGACCCATATCTTGAATCTTGCCCTCAGCTGTTGTCTACTCAACATAACTCTTGAATGATGCGGACATCCACGGTGGATGATATTCAAACCCTAGGCCAAAAGACACCCAACCGCCGGCCCAATTCCCTTCCCAAAGTCGCTGGCCATCATCCATCCTTTGGCTCCATGATTCAAAATCTAGCATTCAAATCCTTTCCTAAATTAGCTCATGTTAATTTTGAAAACTAATTAAATTCATATTCAATTGAATTTGAATTTGAATTTTACTTCCTAAACGAGGAAAACTATTTTAGGGAAGTCTCTCAAATCATGCAATTTTGAATTTTAAATAGGAGTTGATTTAAATTCACCTTCCTATTTTAAGATTCTAAATATAGCCTTCTTTAAACTCTCATATCAATCACCCATTATCATGCTAGCCGCCGGCCCTACCCCCCTTCCTTATTTCCTCTTTCCTCTTTCCTCTTTCCCTCCACTTCAAATTGATTATTGAAAGCATTCCTTATTAGATGCATCTTAAGTTTAGGAAGTTTTTAAATTTAAATTTAAATTAATTTGAATTTGAAATTCTTTATTAAAATAGGATGAATTATATTATGAGGCTTTCCTTATTTCTCCCAATTTGAAGTTAACTAAAGACCTGTCATAATTCCCCTTTCCTTATCTTAATAATTCAAGTTTGAAAATTCCTTAAGTCCACATTCATCGTATGTGGACACATTCATCATATGTTGACGCCTTCCCTTTTTCCCCTCTTTTGGCCGACCCCCTCCATTCTAGATCAGTTTGGTATCAGAGCATGGTTGCCCGGGATGCGAACTTGATGGAGTCGAGCTCTTTTCCACCCTGGGAGAATGATGCGGACATCCGACGGTGGATGATATTCAAAGGAAGAGTTGAATATTGATGACCAAGATCACTCCGTTTTATTTTAGTTTATTAATTATAATTTGATTTAATTTTGCAATTTTTCTTTTTTTACCCTTTTTATTTAGGAGTCTTATCTTATGTAAGCCCAAGGGGCAAATTTGTCTTTTAGTTTCTTTTGAGGCCTAAATATAGAGGCCCTTCTCTTATGTTAGGTATGATGGAATTATAATAAAATTTGTGTTATACACTTGTTCTTTTGGGAGGACGTTAGTGAGATTCCTATGGGAAGGAATCAGAGTTTTCACCAGCCTCAGGATGGGTCCGGGTTCGTGGCTTGAAGTTCCTTGGAGAAGGACAACGTATCACCCTTCAGTTTTCGGAAGAGTCCAAGGCTCACGGTTTTGTCTTTTTTTTTATTATTATTCTCCTTATTTTCGCCAAAAACTCCATTCAAACCCTAGGCCAAAAGACACCCAACTGCCAGCCCAATCCCCTTCCCTAAATCGCCGGCAATCATCCATCCCTTGGCTCCAAGACTCAAAATCTAGCATTCAAATTCTTTTCTAAATTAGCTCCCTTTAATTTTGGAAACTATTTAAATTTATATTCAATTTAATTTGAATTTGAATTTTACTTCCTAAATGAGGAAGATTATTTTAGGGAAGTCCCTCAAATCATGCAATTTTGAATTTTAAATAGGAGTTGATTTAAATCCACCTTCCTCTGAAATGTTGTTGATCTTTAATCTATTTAATAAGAAGATAATCTTTCATTTGAAGTGCTTGAAGATCACATCATTTATCTTTGATCCAAATGAAACATGAAGACCTTCATGCCTTTGGTTTTCTATTAGCCAACTTTTGTCTCCGTCTGTTGATCTTTGAACTTGTTTCAAGAAGATGAATGCTGGCCTTCAATGAACTTGCTTAACAAAATCTTGCTTGTAGCTTCATTGTCATTAGGTAATGGTAGGTATGACTGTCATGCAACAATAAATGCAAGAAGTATATCAATTAAATCAACAAGCATAAGTTGATAATTGAATGTATTGATTAGATAAACAAATTAATGTGTTGGAGAGAGATACAAGAAGATGTTATACGTTGAAGTGTAAAGAATTAAAGTCATGCATAATGGCTTGTATTCAATTAATCCAATTCTACATAAATAGCAACACATTGATTTGTTGTGACAGTGAATTAATGATTAAGCCAATGAACGTGGCACAATATTAAATATAACTGTATAAATTTATTCTTTATCGAAGCAAAAACACAATTGTCCAAAATAAGAAATGATGATGTAAAAATAGCTATGCACACTAGAGAATAATATACTAATTAATCACAATGATTATATTTATTGAATTACTTAACATATGAATTTATAATAAATTGGATCATCATATTAAAATGAAGACATATTGATGACAGATAAATGTGCAATTAAACTAAAATATTAAGCAATTTGACACTATTGATATTTATGTGGTTAAGGTGTTCCTAGATTTAGGTGCACGCCTAGCCCAACATAGCACAAATATCTTCACTAAAGCTTCCTATCACAGGTTACTTTTTTTTAAATCCATCAGTAGTCAGAGAATCTTCTTACACCAGCTTTGTTCTTAATGGGTAATAGGGACACTCCCTATACTTCTACTTCAAAATCAGAAACAAGCTACTCCTAGTCCTTTCTGCTAAATCATAATATTCCTAATTTAAATTAAACAATTATTACTCATTGGATAACCCTTTTGGTGATGGAAATAATCTCTGGAATTAAACCAAAATTCTCTTGAGCTTTGGATGTGATTCAATAGATCACATAGAAATGATTTATTGGCTCTCTTTCACAAAACTTTATTGCAAGATAAACACAATAAGAGCTTTTCAATATAAGTCCTAAGATATTGAATAAGAAACATTTTATAAGAAGGTACAGTAGATTTTGAGTTAATGATGAACATGGTGAGATCTGTAATAACTTTTACAAATGCTAACAAAACTATTTAAATAAATTTGCAAGTGGATGAGCAATAGCTTTGAGAGAGAACGACTTACTAGAAGCATTTTTTTGTTTACTTGATTTTTACTATAGGGTAATTCTCATGCATATATTATGTTCAATTTTATGGTGGTATGTCTAGTAATAGTTCATGATATTAATTATCCTTCCAAAAAATAAAATCAATTAGCGATTAAAGAAGACATCAACTGAAAATTCAAATTACTGGAAGATCATGCTGTTTGATCAG
This sequence comes from Dendrobium catenatum, assembly GCF_001605985.2. Taxonomy (NCBI): domain Eukaryota; kingdom Viridiplantae; phylum Streptophyta; class Magnoliopsida; order Asparagales; family Orchidaceae; genus Dendrobium; species Dendrobium catenatum. Next base: position 640,204 of record NW_021319578.1, read on the forward strand.
AGTTTGTATAATTTGATTGTCTTGATTTAGAACACGGGCTGAGGATCATGCTGTACGATCAACAACATATGGTTAATTAATAGATGAATCTAATAAATGCAATTTCCCAGATTGATTTGATTTTAACAAAATTATACTTTACGATAATTTATATTATACTGTACAATTAGTTATAATTTTAAATTATTGATTTGTCTATGGATTATTTCTTTGATTAAATTAATTCTATCTTTTATGCGTGTGCAAGCTATTCAAAACTTCAGCAATAAATTTTTAATGCATTTACAATATATTTTGGTTGATTATTATTTTATGTATAATAAAATATTTATTGTATATTTAAGTTAATTTTTATTTTGTATTTATCACTCTGCATGCAATATAATTTTGAACTTAGAAAATTTTGTTTAGTGACACTAAGATCTTGATACTAAGCTTGAATGAGGCTAAAGCAGCACTTCGTAGTTCAGTTTTCCTGATAGGTTTCTTTTTAAGTTCATCTTTTAAGTGAACGAAGCTCCAAGCTTAATTTAACACATAATGTCTTGACCAAGTGGTTTGCTCATATGTGAGTATTTATAAGCTGTATAAGCACTTAATTATATTAGATGATACACCATATGCAGTTTATGCTCATCAAACCAATAGTGAGCCATACGTAAATTACATGGGCTCATGAGGTCAAGGATACCCCATAGGTTCCTCATGTTAAATAAAGTGTTAATTGGTGGAGGATGTGAATGCCAATATTCCATTACATGTTAAGCATCTTGAGTTTGTGCTCTCTTAATGGTGGAATTGAAATCTTCCAACTCTCTTTTCCTACTTCTCCTATATGAACCTCCTGATCTCCTCCTTCATGAAGGACCTGATCTACTACTCTACCGGATGACACTTTCAACTCTTCTAAGGAACATTTTTCGTATTATTGTAAATATTTTTTTATGATGTGGAATTATTACACCTCCAAATCATTCATTAGTCTGCAAGGAAGAGTTATTTTTGACCCATGAGAATTGATGCTGCACATGAAGTCCCAAACATGCAAATTCTAGCTTATATTGTCATGTCATGTCTATGTTGTCACGATAACGTGCTTTTATGATTTATGTGTCTTTTGTCATAATGTAAAGACAATGTCTCACTCTTTAATTCTGTTACGATCAAAACTCTGAGAGGATGTAAAATAAAGTTATCGTCATGTAGCTTTTACTTTTCATTTATTTAATCTTTGCATCAGCATATTTTCTTTCTTTTGTTATTAATATGTTTAAATCTAAAACATACCTAGCCTGATAGACTTGCAATTCTCTCTGCTGAATATGCTACATTTAATTTTCGTTTGGGATGGCTTTTTTATTTCTTCTTAAAGCAGCTTTTTAGTACAAAAATTAAAATTTTTTATGTTAGAAAGCTGCTTTAAGAAGCAGCAAAAAAGTTGTCCCAAACGAAGCCTTAGATTGAGATGCGTGTGTAGTCATCCATCTTGTTTCATCTTCTTTGTAATCGGTGAAGCATCTACCTTTTTTATATCGTAATTCTGCTTCCAGATAGGTTATGAATTGCTTATAATTTTTTACAAGGATAAATTACAATTGATGCAGTTCATCTATTTTTTTATACCTTAATGATAGAGATCGTATTTTTTCTTGGCTGGCTGCAGCTCCTGCACGCCTTCCAGCATTTCATACCTGTGTTGGTTCTAATGATCAGAGACTAACTCCAAAATGGTATACGGAACAGGGTAAGAATACGATGCTTCCTGTGCTATCAAGTGGTTTCTATTTCATTCAAATCCTTTTTTATGCATCCTTTCCCAGACTCTGCCGTTATTCTAAATCTTTATTTGCATTTTTTTTTAATTAATTTTGTGTTTGGACCCTTGACCACTCTATTAATGAGCGAGGGTGACTATCACTTGGTAACTTAACAATAATAGTAAATCTTTGTTTCTAGGCAACTGCACAAGGATTAGCTTGTAGAAGATCATAATAAGTAGAAGGAATGTTCAAAACATTAACTCTCGAATAGACCACATGCTTGCTATTTTTCTACTCATGATTAGATATTATTAAATCCTGTCTGTAGATTGATATTATGTGTATTTCTGTATGAAACAAAATTTTTGTTTATATAGAAAATATATTTCTGCCCAAAAGGGTGGCTTTCAATATCAGAAACTGACATTCTTGTGAATATAATTTGAAACCGATTTATCAGTTTTGACTGTGAGCATCATCGATGGTAGATGTTTCACTGCTAAAGACTAGCATCTTCACATCACATAGTTCTATGCTATAAATATCTTTATTCTTAGTGTCCTTTGCTTTTTATATAAATCATAACCAAAGCTCTAATGCTACCAGACCAACACAGATTTGCTGGTCCTTCTCTGAATTTTTTTCAATACATTCTCATTGATGGTGTATAAAATTTACTTTTCATGAACTTAGGTCGTCATAAATTGATTGTAACAACAATAAATAATGTTTATGGTCAACAAAGTCCTGTTTTTATTATTTTATGATATCATTTACTAACGAACGTTCATAAATTTTTAGCAGAAGTGGAAGGATGTAGTTTCTCCTTCATTATGTTCATATAGTTGAATGTGAGAATAACATCTTCTTGGCCCATTTTTAATATATGGAGTGCTTCTTTAAATTCCTAATTGATATCATGCATGCTGAAATATTCCAAGATTTTGTATCATATAGCCAATATGCAATCGCACTTGCTGCCAATCAATTTATGGAGTGTTGGATTATGATAACGATTAAGGATTTTTGTACATTTTATATGAAATTAATTGATTCAAAAATCTGAATCCTTTTTCAGGCATTGAACTTATTCTAGGAACACAGGTGAAGTCTGCCGATGTGAATCGCAAGACATTAACTACAGCTACTGGGGAAACAATAAGCTACAAGACTCTTATAATTGCAACAGGAGCTAGGGTAGTTAGTTGTAATCTAAATGCATTTAAAATTTTTTTAATTAAAAGCATGAAACTTGGTGGTCCTTATCCTTCCTAGCATAAACTTAATGCCCTGTTACATAGGCTTTGAAGCTTGAAGAATTTGGAGTGAGGGGATCAGATGCTGAAAATGTTTGTTATTTACGTAATTTAGCTGATGCAACTAGGCTTGTGAACACAATGCAAACATGCAACGAAGAAAATGCTGTTGTCATTGGTGGGGGCTACATAGGGATGGAGTGTGCGGCTGCTTTGGTCACAAACAGAATAAAAGTAACTATGGTCTTCCCCGAGGCACATTGTAGTGAGTAGTGAATTTCTGACTTCTGCACTAATAGGTACAGAATATGTTTCTTTGTTTCTTTCAGCTTGATTGATGATAAATTGCTATTTCTTTTGCAGTGGCACGTCTGTTCACCCCGAAAATTGCTGATTTTTATGAGGCCTACTATGAGTCAAAAGGAGTGAATTTCATAAAGGGAACTGTACTGTCATCATTTGAAAATTATTCGGATGGAAAGGTAATTTATAGAATTCCTAAAAAAGCAAATCCTATTTAATCATACTTGTAATTAGTGGTATAGCTCTGCTATTTTCTTTCCTAATTAGAATCTTAGATAATGAGATGTTCATCAAGGATGACTTTTTTGTTGCTTCTTAAAGCAGCTTTTTAGTATAAAAATTTTATTTTTTTATAAAAACTGTTTTATGAAGCAACAAGAAAGCTGTCCCAAATGAGGCCTTAGTCTAGATTATGTATTCGCACACAGTGTTCATAAGATACTTTGTTGATAGTTTTTTCTATACTTTGGACTCTAATACATTAAAAACACGTGGCAGCTCAGACTTCCTACCTTAGTTAGCAGCAGTTTCAAGCTGCAACCATTGATGCAGACGTATTTTTCTGCAGCTGAATTTTTGGGATATTTATTTAAAGAAAGGAAGCTTGTTTTTGCTAGGTGCCTGAGCTGTGGATAAGGCTTGAATTGGATAATGTGTTAACTTAAGATCAGAATTTCTTTTTTGTAATATAAATTATGCCCTGGTTCTTCAAAGGCACGTTTTTCTCCACTAATGCCGTATAAATATAAGTGGGAAGTTGTACGAATTTTTGATATCGTGAGTAAAATCGAAGTTTCCGCATTCTATTCATCCTATAGATTCTATAGGAACCATTTAGCGTGCAAATAAACTCTTCCACAGTTATCCAGAATCCAGCAAAACATTATTAATTTGATCTTGGCCATTGTTTCTATCATATCCACAGGTAACAGCAGTAGTCCTCAGAGATGGAACGCGAGTGCCTACAAACATGGTTGTTGTGGGCATTGGAATCCGTCCAAATACAGGCCTGTTTGAGGGTCAGCTGGTTATTGAGAAAGGTGGAATCAAAGTTAATGGTAGAATGCAGAGTAGTAACAGTTCCGTCTATGCTGTTGGTGATGTAGCTACCTTTCCTGTCAAGTTATTTGGCAATGAATGTCGTCGGCTCGAACATGTGGATTCTGCTCGTAAGTCTGCAAGGCATGCTGTTTCAGCTATTTTGTCACCTGACAAAACAAGCGACTTTGATTACCTGCCTTTCTTCTATTCTAGAGTCTTCACACTTTCTTGGCAGTTCTATGGAGATAATACTGGAGAAGTAATTCATTATGGAGATTTCCTTGCAGGAAGATTTGGTGCATATTGGGTCAATAAGGGCAGGATTGTAGGTGCCTTCCTTGAGGGAGGGAACAGAGAGGAGTATGAGGCAATTGCAAATGCTGTTAAACTCAAGATGGTAGCCCAAGACAAAGGAGAGGTAGAAAAGTTGGGAGTTGAATTTGTATCAAATGTCGGTCGACATCAAGAGCGAAACAATGGGCTTGTTCTTCATAAGCCACTATATGAATGGCAAGCTACTGCGGGTGTCGCCGTTGCTTTATCTGTCGCCGCTTTTGCTTACTGGTATGGGAGGCGCCGCCAAAGATGGTAATACCAGTAAAAAAATTTTACCCTGTATTATTATATTTATTCTTGCATGCTACTTCTAACCATTTGCAAGAGCAAAGGCTATGGTACTGAAGTTAATTGCAAGCATAGAGCAAGTGCACAGGGAATTACTGATCCCATTTGTCCACTGTAAATGGCTCATACGAGTACACATATCTACATATGTATGGTGATATATGGTTTAAAAAGCGTAGTATTAGTATGCATTACATATGTTGATGATCCTAGAAATAATGCTCATTGCCTTTGTTATATGCTGCATAATAGCAATAAGTTACATGTGCATCAAACATCTTAAATGCTGTAATAATGCAAGAGGTTGAGGGCCTTCAACACCAGATGATGCAGAAACCTCAAATGCACTGCGCTAATCTCATTAAAAGTTATTACTCAGAGGTAAAAGGGTAATAAATCACATCAGAACCTAGAGTTTTTATGGGTTAATAATCTTTAGTTCATCAAAGTACAGTCATAGCTAAAGATAGTATTTATGGATTTCAATAAATTTTAGTTGAATTGAATGTCTTTGACAACATAGACACATGGTTAATTCAAATGATTTGATATGGATCCAAGTGAATTGCGATCAAACATTTGAAGCATATTTAAAAATATCTTAATACGAATTGATGGATCAAATGATCCTCAAATTTTATTTGTTATGGTCAATTTGAGCATCTTGACAAGATAAATCCAACGAGCATAAAATCATTCTATTTTGACATCATTAAGGAGCTACAATGTTGGATAAATAATTTATGATGAAATGGATCAAATTTGATAATTTGATTAAGCACTTTGGATTTTGATCAAATTTATCAAAATACTCACATTAAACAATTATTAATCGGGTTACATTCACTATATAGGAACTTTTATTTGGTCCGGTCATAAGACGTAGCTCTACGTTCGGCCGCCAGTAGAATCGAGCCACGTGTTCTCACTATTTACCGCGCGGCTCGACAACCCGACCTAGAACGGACCCAGGATGGCTGGGTATTTCTCGATTTTGCTAGGTATTGCTAGGTATTGGTCGATTTTGCTCGGCAATAACCAATACCGAGCAAATACCGAGTAATACCGAATTGTACCAAGTTTTTCTAGAAAAACTCGTACAACTCGGTATTTCTAGAAAAACTCGGTATTTCTCGGTATTACTCGGTATTTGTCTTCACAGAGCGGTATTTCTCGTTATTGTTAAGCAATACCTAGCAATATCGAGCAATACCGAGCAAATACCGAGTAATATCTCGCAATACGTGAACATAGCATTCCCGGGTTCCGGTCCGGATCAAGTCGTCGGGCCGCGCGGTAAAGAGTAAGAGCACATGGCGACATATTATTGGTGGCCGAACGTAGCTCTACGTCCGGTCAGATGACGTAATAATTGTTCCACTATATAGAGCAGGTTGGAGAGCTTAGAGAAGTAAAGAGTTATATTATATATTTTTATGATTACCACAGAAGACCATCGTCAGTAATTGTTGCCATCATAACAAGACGTCATTATTTGATTATTATTAATGCTTGATTGTTAATCTCTAATCTTAATGTTGGGCTTTAATTATTTGCTTGTGGATTCCTAGTTTTTGCAATCCTTAAAACGAGAATCAGATAATTGGTCTCATTTACATATAATCCCATCTTCTTTGATTGTGAGCAAGATTGGCCCTCTGGCTATTATCTTTCTTGGGCTTTCTCCAAACTAAATTTTGGTTTCTCTTAACTTTAACCGGTGAGTTTTGAATTTTTTTATAAAACTAAAATATAAAACACATATTTTATTCCATCAAATTTTTTATGTATGTAACAGTCTGAGATTGTATATGAGAAATCATTCTCAGCATACTATAAACATTTCTTCAGTAGATTGCATGCGTAGGAGGTGATAACTTAAGTTTAAATCTCGTTCCTCTCAGAGGAGGCTAGACAATAATGATGAGTCAAAGTCAACATCAATTTATAAATAATGCTACTCGTATTGTACCTTGTTATGCTATAGCTCCCATTTCATCATAGCTTCATCAAGATCCTTTCAATAATGGCATTTTATCTAGTATGTGGCTCTCCGGGGTTGGGTCATTAAAATTTGTAAATTTTTATTTAATAAAAATAAACAAACAACTAGGAGATGAATTGACTATATATATATTTGAAGAATTGCTCTAAGCATTTTATTAAAAACAAGAAATTACAACCTACTACAAGTCTCGCATTCCTCCTTTAACATAGACACAAAGGAAGGAGGAATATTATTCCAATTGCAATTATCCCCAAAAAAATTAGACAAAAAGATCATAGTTAGCACAAAAATCAGCTAAATTATTACAATCCCTAACAGAGAAAAAAAATAAAACTTGGTTGAAATCTCTAAGAAAATCTAAATCCTTTGGATTTAAGATTTCCTCTTTAACTTCTTTCTTGATCAGCATATCCTGAAACAATTTGATGACATTATAATTATCACCTTCAATAATGATTCCTTTAGCCTCAAACATCCATTATTGTATAACATTCCTCAAAGAAATAATAGATAAGATTACCAATTGTGCAGAATCCCAATGGAGACAAATGAATCAAAAAGCACATAAGAATAGTCATTTGGAGTCTATAAGTACACCGCCTATTCATGCTTTGTTTGAACTCATCAAGGATGCATCAACATTAACAAATAATCCATCCGGGAGGAGGGTGCCAAGAAAATCAAGATAGTTGCAACAACTCGTTAACACCTTAACCTCCCAAATTTGATTAGATTGAAAAGAAGCAATCGAAAAATTGATAGAATTAGTTGCTATGACTGCATCGTTATCATTAAACCCACCATGAACTATCTTACTTCTGCTTTTCCAACAAAAAAAAAACAAGGCAGAACAATGTAAATTACCAGTAAATGGATCAGAAGATGCAAGCTGCTTCAAAACATTTTTACATTCCTTAAGAGAATTAAGAATTGAAAGAGTAAATCCCCATTTATTGAGAATACGAAAAAATTGAGATAACTTATCATATTTTACAACCATATGTTCAGTATTTTCAACATTTTTACAACCTCTTGGACAGCCATCATAATCCATTAACCTTCTATACATAAGAAAGTAATTTGATGGTAGAGCATTCATGTACATAAGGTCTGTCCAGCCACCAAAATAACTCAATGGGAGGCTTAAGTTTGAGTTTATTAATCCAGCTCCAATCCAAATTTTCCCCCTTATCTATATAAGGTCTGTCCAACGCTAAAGCAGAAATCGATTTACTCAAATATTTGAATAAGAGCTCCAAATTGTCTCTTTGTAAATCAGAATGTATAGGTATGGTCATTATTAGCTCAACCAGATCCTAGCAAAAAAATTGCTTTTGCATATCCGTGTTCCAATTTACATCCTTGATGACGGCCGCAAGATATTCCGTCTGATCATTTCGCAACAAAAGTAGGCCACATCTTAATATAGTTATCCATAATCCATATATCATTAACAATATTAATTTTTGAACCAGTTAAGATCTTCCATCTAACAATAGAATGAAGGAACTTGGCTCCATTCAAAATAAATTTTCAAGTAGAAGATGAATAGCCTTATACTCAGAGTTGCAAATATCACTTCCATACTTAGACAACAAGATACTATTCAAAAGAGATCCAGGCTTAGAAATAAAATTCCATGCAAATTTAGCCCTCAAAGGACCAACTTTTAGAACAGCAGATTACAACTCACATCCACCACTCCTTATCAGCTTGCACAAGGTTTCCCAAGCAACAAAATGGAGTCCTTTAGTTCCGTCAAACTTATGCCATAAAATATTCCTACACATTTTATCAAACTCATTCAAAACCCCCATTGGAATTAATGAATGTGTCAATAAAAAAATAGAAGTGCAAGAAAAGCTGATCTAACAAGTTGGAACTTTCCAGCAAGAGAAATGAACCTATTTCCTCAAACATTCAATCTATTAGAAGCTTTCTCTAAAAGAACTTGAAAATCAGAATAGACCAATCTTCTTAAAGCAACTTTATTACCAAGACATTCCTTTTCAGTCACCACCTTGAAGCCCAAAAATTTGAATAAAGGCTTCGTTTGTCTTCTCTTAACCGACTTCCCAAATAGAATAGATGATTTTAGGATATTGATCTTTTGACTAGACCATCTACAATAATAATTAAGAATATTCTTCACTTTTTCACACTTCTGAAATTAGCCTAAAAAAATGTTAGTGCATCTGCATATATTAAATGTGATATTTGTTTAGCAATAAGAGCCACCTTAATACCAATACTCCTCCCTCTTTGAGCAAAAGCATCTCATACCAAATGAGATCACATTATGAAAAGAAAGGGAGATAAGGGACACCCTTGTTTAAACCCATTTTTAGCCTCTATCCAATCAGATTTACTACCATTAATCAAAATAGAGAATTTCAGAATCATCACGCATTCAAGTTATAGATTTGAAAACTTCGAAGGAAAACTGAAATAAACTAGCACTTGTTTTAGAATAGACCAACCCATAATATCATAAGCCTATTCCATATAAATCTTTATCACCATCATCCCTTTCTTAGATTTTGAATTTCTATATTTATTAAAAAGCTTTTGGGCTAGCAAAATATGATTAGACATAGAGCGTCCTTTCACAAAGGCAAATTGCTCCTCAGAAATAATTTTAGGAATGTAACGATTCAACCTATTTAACAACATCCTTGCCAAAATCTTATAAATCGACAGACAAAGGATTATAGGATGAAAATTTGAAGGAGTCAAAGGATTTTTCACCTTTGTGATGAGCACCACTATCATTTCCTTCCATTCAGCACACATTTTATCAGAAGTGAAAAAAGAATCAACAGCCCTCCAAATGTCTTCTTTGATAATGGACCAATATGCTTTAATAAAGGAATAATTAATCACATCATTACATTGAGCTTTATTAGCCTCCAACTAATTGATCACTATCTCAAGCTGTTATTTAGAGAAATCAATATCTAATAGTTTTCTATCACACTCTTCAAGCCTAGATGAAGGAGATGGCCAGCCACTAAGCACACACTTCCGCTCCCTCCATTTGTCTTTAAAAAGTCAAAGAAAGTATCCACAACTCGGTTCTGATCTTCAATTAAAACTTTCTTACTATCCATGATTTGATTAATTCAATTATTATTCCTTCTCGCCATTGCATAAGCATGAAAGAATTTGGAGTTCATATCACCTTCTTTCATCCACAGAACTTTTGCCCTTTGTTTCCAGCAAGTACTTAATCAGCCAAGCGTAGAGTTGAGTTCAGTCACCTTTGATCTTAACAAAAAAATTTTTTGCTCAAAAAGACCTTCACCTTCTGAATTCTCTACTTGCAATTCCAGAATATCTTTTTTAAGTCGATCCTTCAATTCATAAATATTTTTATGTTTTGCTTTACTCCAAAAGAATAAAGACTTCAAAACTCTTCCAAATTTATTATTAAGAATACCAGTTGAATCAACTTGAGCCTTTTTCTTCCAAGAATGAAAAATAATAGAATAGGAAGCTGGATATGATGCCCATATATCTTTGAACTTCACATCCCTGGTTTTTTGAAAACCAGTGGTAAATATCTTAAGCAAAATGGGACAGTGATCAGAAGCAACTCTGGCAAGATGTCTAAAAACCGCCAACTGAATAGCTTCCAATGCCACATAATTAAGAATACACCTCTCCAAACTTTCCAAAATGCGTACTCCACCACTTTTATTATTAAACCAAGTGAATTTGGGACCAATCACTCCCACCTCATGATAATCACAATTTCTCATGAACAAATACATATCTTGAGGCCCTTGAGATAAGACAATTTTTTCCCTTCTCTTTTATCATCTTGAGTCAAAATACAATTAAAATCACCTCCTATAATAAAAGGAATCTGTCTAGCCACATCACCTTCAAACTATTCCACATACTTCTCCTCTTATAAATGTCTATACTAACATAGACTATAGCAATCATCTACAATCCTTTATTGACAATATTTAACTCACCCACCACATATTGAGAAAGATGCTTCTATAACTTAAAAAGTAGCTACATCTATCCTCCAACATACCATGATACCACCAAATAAGCCCTACGTAGGAAAAAGGAATAAATCCTGATCATCACCAATAAATCTATTAAATTCAAACCTTTCAATAGAAGAAATTTTAGTTTTAACAAGGCCTACAAATCCTTCATGAACTCCTTCAAATACCAAGAGGCTTCAATTTCTCTATCCCACCTACAGTTCCAAAAAACTATGGAAATCATATAATAATACCAGTGGGATTACTCCCACTAATATTTTTCTTCAATCTCTCACTTTTTTCTACTCCAAGTAAGAAAATTCCCTTTGCCAAGTGATCTAGGCTCCTTATGGATTTTATAATTAGCCTCCACAGAATTTCCACCATCTAAACTTACTGCAAAAAAAACATTATTCTCCTCATTCTTCACCACTTAACCATCTTTTATTTCTTCTACATCCGATTCAACAACATCACAGCAGGATTCCAAAACTTTGAACATATTACCTTCACTATCGAAGCAAAAATTTTCACGTCCTTCACTTGAGACTTTTGTTAATATATAGGAACAAATTTAAAGATATTACCCTTCTTCTGATCACCTCTAACACTAGAAAAAAAAAAATTTCCTTCTCCTTCCATACTTCACATGAACTTAAGGACTATATGAAGATATATTATTATCTTCCAACTGAATAGGTTTCTCATAATTTAAATTTTGCAAAGGCAGTTTGTCTAGAACTTCTTTAGAAATAGCTACTTTATCCAGCTTACAATCATTGATCAAATGATCAATCATTCCACATTTAAAACAAAATGTTAAAATTTTCTCATACTCCAATCTTTGAAAAAATCGACCATCAATCCCTTCCACCCAAACTCCCAAAGGGAGTTGTTTTTTCTGAAGCAACATGAACAGAAACCCTTGCGAACTCTCTTCTTCCCCATTGGAACATATTACTATCTATTAAAAGAGGTGTTCCCAACATTGAAGCAATTCTAGATACATTAGTCTCATCCCAACAATAAAGTGGAAGATGGGGCATCCTCACCCAAATGGGAGATGATAAGCCTTTTAATGAATTAGGTGAAAATTTAGGAGTCCACTTATCAAGACTTATAATATAGCCATTCACATACCTTGGGCCTCCTGCCATTACATTCTTCATAGCTTCAAGCGATAAAAATTAACATAATACCCAATGGATTGTTGAGTATCTACAATAAAAATCATGCATCTAACAAAATTATTTACTTTAGTAATCCTAAATAAAGGACCATTATGTGATATAATCTGATGAGTTACACCAAATTAATATACAACATAGTTTTTGAAGAATTTTATAACATGATGTGCTTTGACCTCTCTCAATAGAACTACTTTTACCCACTTTGAGAAGTAATTTGTAGCTCCTATTATAAATCGATGATCCCTAGAAGATGCCAACTTAATCAAACTGATGACATACATACCCCAGCATTCAAAAGGCCATGATGAAATTATCGGATGTAGGACATTGGGTGGTTTTTGTAGACTAAACCATGTACCTATATTAATGAAACATCAACAAAAATTCATACATCCATCTATCATTGATGGCTAATAATGTCCCATTCATTTAATTTTCATCTTCATCATTGATATGCATTGATGTGCACCATGAAATCCAACATGTAATTCTTCTATAATTATTTTTTGCTTTTGATTTGCTTAAGCATTATAGTCACATCTGATCGAACAATCTTATGTATAGGGGTTTTTTATTAAGGCATAGGAAAGTGATCTTCTTTTAATTTATTCATCTATTTTCTCACAAATATTCGATGAAGGGTTTTCTCCAATCCGCCATTTCAAAATCTATTATAAAAAGAAAGTTCACCTTAATTGGGGATTTTCTATTGATATAATTAATGTATGTATGTATGTATGTATGTATATATATATATATATATATATAGGCTCTAGGACCTTATATTTTTTTACAAATAAATATTCTTCAAAACATCCAAATCTTTGAAGTTTTTCTAGGGCATCCACCATGGTGTTCTTCTTATAAGAATCTTATACACAATTACATTTTGGATTTGTTCAAGAAGATAAATTTTATAATGATAATAATGAACTAGACTTTCCTTAAACACATTATAGATTTGAAATATTTAATTGATCACCAACTATAAGTCTCTAAAGATTTTGATCTCTTAGATTTCATTTTAGATTATAAAATCTAACCCAATTATAATTTCCTCATGCTTAGATTAATTTTCATATAGGGTTATGGCATGCGGTAGGAGTAATACAATAGACCTTGTTAAACTCACTTTTACCTGAGGTCACTCAAACACCAACTACCCCATATTATAAAAAAATTACTCAGCACAACACTAAATTATAATCAATTGATACTGTACACTACCCCTAACAATTCACTTGCCCCTTGACTTTAATTATTGTTCAAATCATCACATTCGGAGCTCCATATATCAAAATCATTGCCACTAGTTCCCTGAGCTAGACACTGACCCATTTTGCTCAGTTGAGCTATCTCAACCTATCCCAATTAATCAAACATTTAAACTTCACCAAATTACTCTGAATTTATCTCATCATGAATTGGATATTATTTGTAACCTCAACCTCATTAATTAATATTGTCAACTAAACTTTAATATGGTTAAAGCAAGTTAGTTTGGGCCAAATTATTGATTATAATCAAATTAAATTCTTCAATCATTCAAGCTTAACTTATTTCATATCCCAAGTGAGTATGAATCATATACGAGTCAACCCATGGTTAGTTGACCTGGTTAACTCACCTGAAATGATCATACCTCCCACACAAATATCTCTCAAACTCAAACTCCAAATCCATGGCACTGAACCCCACCCTTTTTATTTAAATAGAATTCAAACATTTCCTAAAGCCCATCTTATACAGTTTGAACTAGTTTGACCAGTCAAATTATTGTAACCAGTGGCTTCAGATCATATCTCTTGTGCTCTCTGGCGACTCTCTGGCAATCTAGGGTTTCCACTTGCGATCTCCATTTGTTCTTCTTATGGCATTGTTTTGCTACTTATTTCTCCTTGATTTCCTTCTTTTCTGTGCACTTGGTCTGTTTTGTGTTTTGTTTTGATTTTCCTTATAGTTTTTGTGGCTTTGGGCGATGACAACACCGTTGTCATTGAATCCCTCATCTTCTTCATTCGTTGATGGCAAGTCTCGCTCTTTTAAAGATGTTTTGGCTAGTTCATCTTCCTCGGCTTCTAAACTATAATTTATTCAAACCCTCTTTAAAGGTTACCCCACTCTGATGTTTGATGATTCCAGGATTTCTCAGCTAGCCACACCCTTTGCTTTAACTTTGGTTGGCAAGTTTGTCTTGCACTGACCAAATTTGGATGTCATACACATAATTTTTGTTATTCTAAAACTTTCTAGTTCATTTCATATTGGCTTGTTGGATCAGAGACACACTACGATTCAACATTCTAATGATCTGGATTATAGTCAAAAAAATTTCTAAGAGGGTGTATTATATTCAATCTTGTCGGCCAGATGTAGTTACTCAAATGGACTCTGAATTTTGATGTTCGTGAGGAGTCCTGTATAGCTCTTGTGTGGATTTCCTTCCCAAATATGAGACTTCATTTCTTTACTTCACAAATTTTGGTTGGTCTTGCTTCGATTTTTGGTAGGCCTCTACATACGGACTAAGCTATTGCTTCGATCACCCATCCGTCGGTTGCTTGTGTTTTAGTCGAGTTAGATATTTCTAAGAAACATCCTAATGAGATCTATCTTGGGTCCAAATTAAATGGCTATTTTCAAAAAGTTGATTTTGAAAACTTGCCCATTTTTTATTCTCACTGTAAAATGTATGGTTATGGTTTAAATGAATATTACATGTTACACCCTCATCTTCATAAGATGAATGATTCTTCCAAAAAATCATAAGGAAATACTATTTTAGTTCCTTCGACATCTCATGATAATGAGATTCCTATGCAAGGATTGTTTGAGGAAACTATGGCAAAATCGTAGGACAATACTAAGGACCCAATATAAAATTCCATCATTGATAGTGAACCGCCCTCTACCATTATCGAGGACCCTATTATTTTGAAAGTGCTCAGATGACACTAAAAAGTGCTCCGATACCACTTGATAGTTCGTTAGGGATGTTAAGCCCTTATGAACTGGCCCAAGGTTAACAAAGAGAAAGGTGAATTGGATAACTTTAAAATCAAAGATAAAACTCAAACCAAAATCACCACAGAAATCAAAGTGCGGAAGAAAATAATGCGGAAGCAATAATAAGAAAAGAACACACCGGATTTATAGTGGTTCGGTCAAACCTTGACCTACGTCCACTCCTTGGAGGCACCCTTCAAGTATTTCACTAAACTAAGTGTCTCTCCTTTAACCCCCACAGCTAGGCGGAGAAGCCCTTACAAAATCACTTCCACCTTCCCCGGTGCGGCGTAGTCGTCGGGTCCTTTAACACCAAAGTGAACTTCTTCTTTGGTGAACTTCCCTCGAGACAAGCCTTGAATCTGATGGTATTAAGATGCAAGCCTACCGGAACAACCGTGTGGAATCCCCCTCCACACTCCCTTGAGTCCCCCCTCACATGATCTTCTCCCTCTCTCAGACTTCACCCACAAAAGAAAAAAAAATGTTCCCTGATCTATTGAAAAAACAAATATTCTTAAAATGAGAAAGTTACCTCTTGGTTTTAATAAAAAACTTAGCAGAATTGGATTGACAACGCATAGCCCAGAAAAGGTAGAAATTCAGAATTTGATAATCCAAACTCAAGTTCTTTTAAAAAGGCTCAAAAACTTTTTAATTCAATATCTAAATCATGAAATAAATTAGAGATAGAAACAATCATTTTTCAAAAACTCATTCTATAAAATATATCTAATAGAAGATCAATGCACAAATTGTTGAATCAAGAATCAAGATTTTCAAACTCAAGTATCAAAAGTATCAAGGATTTTCTTAAGCTTTTAAGAAGTACAAGAATGGTAAGCATTAAATTTTGTGGGGTCATTTTATGCCTCTTGACAATTGGTTGGCGCACTACGCATCTTTTAATTTTTTATACACTTTGTGTATATTTTTTAATTTGGCGTCATTGCGCATCTTTTATTTTTTGCATCATTGGCTAATTTTTTAATATGCTACCTTTCTGAAGTCTTAAAAACAAAAGTAAACCCATCCTATTGATAAAGCGAATTCTTGATTAAGAAAATTATGAGTTAGATTCAACAACTTGCAAAAGATCCCTATGCGAGTTCACTTGCCTATTAAATGCCTTGGTCTCCCTCTTTTTAAAGTTAGGGAAAAACTTTTCTTTTTGATGGCTTGATTACTTTTGTGCATAAGAAGCTTTTGTCCTTGGATTCTAATTTTATGAGTTTTAGGGGTAGATTAACTTGAGCATACTAAGATCGTATGGTATAATTGCACTTCGTATGTACGAATAGTTCAAAAATCCATATACAATCCTGTATGAACCTAATTTCATACTATGTCAGTCATACGTATGAACTGACATCGTAATGCATGAACTGTTTAAAAATGAACACATTTATCTGGGATGATTATGTACGAACTCATTTCGTACACTATGAATCAACTATACGAACCATATATTGGACAATATGAACTGTTAAATCAAATCATGCTTTATTTGGTACAAACATGGATGAACCCATTTCATACTTTGAATGTCGTTGTACAAACCATAACTTCATATAATATGAACAGTTCAAAAAAATGATGTGTTCATATGAGATGAACCGGTATGCACCTACTTCATACTCTAGTCTTCGTATGTACGAACCCAACTTCGTATAATACGAACAATACAAAAAAACATTTACTGGCATGATTTGATTAACTTCATTTGGAGGAACTACCATTACAAACCGTTTAGTACAATTTAAAATTTATACAATATGATTAGTTTTAAAATAATAAGTTTTTGACTCACTCCCCTAGTGTGTATGTGCACGGTTACTCAATTATAATCACACTCTCTCAAACTCAAAAAAATAGAAAATTTATAGAATTTATTACAAGAAATCCTAATATAATCTATCTTGAAGTCTTCGATAGTCTAGAGTATGATTTCCCTGAAATGCTCATACATACAAACAACAAAAAGAAAATATATCCAATGTACGTAGGAGAAATAGTAATCATAACAATAATATTTTGCTATTATCAAAAAATTCACATGATATAAAACTTAATCTTGAAATCTAAGTTACAACACATATTAGCATAACTATTTATAAGATAACACAAAAAGGCATCTAGCGCTGTTGTGCTTGAATGAGTGGTGTTGCAGTGCCATTGAAATGAACTAACACCTCATCACTGAAACTTTTGCACCTTCATGATGCTTACTAATGTTGATCGATTACTTACTAAATAGTCATGTCTCTTCACTAAGAGAATGTGACCCTTGAAAGTTACAAATATAATGCCACAGTGTTGTTGACATTTGACTGTGATGGGCCCGAGTGGCGAAAATTGGAGCCATGTTATCAGAAATTGTGACAGTGCGACAATTAAAAAAAGAGAATCTAGTGCTAACAAGCTGACTTTTAGATGTTGCAACGCTGGTAATACTATGGCACTTGTTGTGTTAATAATGCAGCACTTATAAATAGAGAACTCGACACTGCAATGTCTAAATTAGGGCGCCTCACTGGTATTGAAGGTGGTGTTGTGATGTTGTTTTGTTGGACGCCGTGGCACTATAGTCACCTTAGAATTTCAGCCATTTTTTGTTTTTTCCTACACAAAAAAAAAAAAAACTAAAAAAAACAAAAAAAAAAAAAAAAAACTAAAATAACACATTTTCACTAAAAAAATAGAAAATAGCACATAATTTACATTTTTTAAATTCTCCCCAACTTAAACTCTTGCTTGTCCTCAAAAAATAAAAAAAATTTGTAATTCTAATTAATCAAATAATCAAAATAAAAATTGCTAATTTAAAATTACTAAAATATATGATTATATATCACAATCTAGAAGTAGTAAAAATGAATAAAATTATAATTCTAAATTAAAAAAAAAACACAAACAATTATCCTAACTTATTTCCTTTATTATTGTTTAATTTGAATTTACATGTTATGAATATAATCATTGACTTTTGAATTGAATAATATAACTTAAAGATTAGATGTATTTGTAATTAAAATTAAAATTTCATTAGTTCACGATCATTTATATTAGTTCTCTTATCTTACCCTTTATGAATTAAGTAAAAGATTATAGTCAGACTTTAAGCTTTTATCTAATACTAATTTTGAATTGTACTATCTTTCTTTTTCATTTTTATATTATTTTCTTTTTAGAACTCTTGTCATATTTCTTTTCCTTTTTATTTTTGTGGAGTACATATTAATTTTGAATGTTAGTTTTGCTTAAAATCTTCTTATAATTCTAATGAGTTTAATGTAAGGATTTAATAAGATTACTAATTCTAAATTCAGGTTGCTTTGATTTTCAATTTTAATCTACTCATATATATTCTTTAACCTTAATAATCATCTTCAATTTAAAGGTCAATGTATAAATGTATAACTTATAAATTCAAGTTAAATCAATAACTTAAATAATCTAAGTTAATTAATTATACATTTTTCTAATCTATGAATTATAAAGTAGTGTTCATTTGAACTATGATCTAGGATTTTATTATTATCATAATTTTATATAATTCTTTTCATTTTTATTAAGGTTAATTAAATAGTTAGAATACATAGATGTTAATGATAGACAATGTAAAAATGTAAGTATAAGGAAAATTTAATCAAATATAGATAAAAATATAAATGAATATTAGTAAATAACACATAATTTTATATGGATGATAGAAAAGTGTAAAACATGTGATATATATAAAAATAAAATATAGAGTATACGATAACTAGTACTTGAAGTACCATTCTCACCAACACAACAAGATTACTAAAGACACAAGTGAGTTGCCACCAATAAGTACTAAGTTTATGGTCTTCAACCGGAGGCACCTAGATTTATAAATTTGGCTGGGGTACAATACTATCGTTCTTTAAATGATTTTTACTATGATCTTTTTATTTTTCCTTTAGGTTAACTTCAGTATAGCTAGACAATGATCCAAGAGGTTTATAATTAATTGAAATTATAAGATGACTTAAATTGGGTTTCCAAAATTTAAATAGAAATAGCTTGATTTTGCAATAGAGTCTCTAACTACATCTTCTAATGGTGATTTTCTACTTACAAACTAATTGTTTTGATTAACTCCTAGAGTATAAGCAAGTATAGGATTAACACCAGGTTGTTGAGGATTTTTTCAATTTACTCATTAATTGTTTTAACTAAAATTTAATTGATTGTTACCATCAATATTATTTAACTAATTCAAATTAGGATGGTTCCTCCAACTTGGATTATATATGTTGATGTAGGTATTATTTTATCTTCCAATCAAAATATTTGTAATCCCTTACATATTATTATTTTTAATTAAATTTTGATCCTCCAATTGTATAGATGATTTAATTCTAATCCAGAATTCACTCTAATTGTTCTTAACTTCTTAGAAATTGATGCAACTTGTGCAGTCAATAATGATAAAGCATCAAATTCATAAATTTTGACTATTATCTTAGGATATACCCTATCAACAGGCCACTAGAAATTATTAGTTGTAATTTTCTTTATTAATTTATATGCTTTCCTAAATAGCTTAAACTTTAAAAATTCTACACCTGCAACATCTATGATTGTTCTAAGAGATCTTACTAATCCATTATAAATAATTTGAAAAACCAACCAATTAGGTAAAGCATGGTAAGGGCATTTCTTAAGCATTTCCTTAAATTTCTCTCAACTCTCATAAATTGATTCTCCTTCAAATGGGTAAAAGAAGTGATATCATTTCTAAGCTTGACATTCTTTAAAGGTAGGAAATAGTTAGCAAGAAACATAAGAGCCAAGTCATTATAAGTGGATATAGAGCCTGGGAGAAAAGAATTCAAGTACATCTTAGCTTTATCTCTTAGAAAAAATGGGAACAACCTAAGTTTAATAGTATCATCACTTACACCATTATATTTAAATATTGTATAAATTTCTAAGAAATCGACTAAGTCTAAATTTGGATCTTCAATAGAAATTCCCCCAAATTAAGGATTTTGAACAATTTGAATTATGATAGGTTTTAATTCAAAATTATTAGCTTAGATCATAGGTCTATTAATGCTCTGATAAATTCCATCTAGTTAAGGGTTAACATAATTTCTAAGAGGTCTACAATAATCTTGACCTAGTACATGTTCAGCCACTTTCATAATCTTTTTAGTTTTTTAAATTTTTAAAAAATTTCATACTATTTTAGAGTCAAATAATAAAAGGTTTCATTCTATGTCTATAAAATATGCAACCATGAATATGCAATTAATAAATAAAACAAATAAAACAAAAGATACAAGTAAGTCTAATTATGTAATTAATTCAATAATATAGTTAAAATTTCAAAAATAAAAATAAAATACTTCCCCATCAACGTGCCCAAAACTTAATTGGGGCTATTGAGTGAACTTTTGAATTATATAAAAATCTAGGGCTCTATCACACCTAAATAATACTTAGATTTTCTTTCATATAAAAATAATAAAACCTCACTTAATTTACATAAGTATAAGTACCAAATCAAGTAATAAAGAGATAGAGTAAAGGGTCAAACCCACAAGGAAGTATGCTTACAACAAATAATTACTGTTTAATCTAACTACAATTATTATCCTACTAAAATAAAAATGATATTTATGAAGATTCTATAAATCAATAAAATAGTAAAAATATTGGATATAATATTTAATAAAAGTGTTTTGGATTGATGAGTATAAATTTCATATCTTTCCTAATGAGACTCTTAATTATAGATGTGATTTGGAGTACATGAATCCCTATATCTTTATCAAGCTTATAAGGATGAAAAGGATATCGGCTGACCTCCTATAGCTATAATATCTCATTGAGAATCTAAAATATTTTACATCCTATGTCTAGGCATGCAAACATTCCATCTCAATCTAAATGTTTATTCTTGCATTCCTCCGTTGAAGCTATACATCATACTATATTTTAACTACACATATAACCATTATATGCATTAAATTAAGAACAACATAATACTAGAAATATCATTTAATATTTATAGAATAAGAATCTTCAAAAGGGCTTAACATGCACTTTACATCATCAATAAAAAATGAGAGAAGTATCGATGCATAAAAAAAAATAACAAGAAACTTCATTTTCATTAAACTTATGAAAGAATGAAAATTCAAGAGTGTGATGTCATCAAAAAAATATCAAAGTATCTCATCTACACTCCTCCATTAACTTATCGAGTTACTTTAAGAAACACAAGCTAAACACTCCAAATAATTGTATCTTGTACTTCCATAGCCTCCCAAGATTTTACTCTAAGAGGGAACTAGAGAAGTACTATGAAAATAAGAGCTGAATTTTACTTAAGTGAATGAACTCCCTTATAAACATAACATGATACCTATTTTAGGACAACATAAAAAGATATCTAGCACTATGGAACTTGAAAGAGTGGCACTATGGTGTCATTAAAGTGAAGTAACGCCTCGATGGTGGAATTTTTTCATTGTCATGGTGTTTGCTGATGTGGATTAGTTAATTTTTGAATAATCACATATCTTTATTTAGAGAATGCAGCCCTTAGAAGTTAAAACTATAACACTGCATTGCTATTGACATTTAAGCATTGTGCTGCCTGAGAAGGCAAAAAATGGCACCATGTTGTGGGAAATTATGGCACCATGATATTTGAAAATAGAGAATATGATGCTACCAACCTTACTTTTTGATGCTGCGGTACCGGCAATGTTATGGCACTAATAATATTGTCACTATAGTGCTTGCAAATAGAGAGCTCAATGTCACAATATCCAATTTATGGCACCTTAGTGGTATTAAATGTAGTATTGTGGCATTATTTTGTTGGACAACATGGCACTATAGTCTCCTTAGAATTTATTACATTTTTAGATTTTTCTGCACAAACTAACTAAAATAACATATTTTTACTTAAAATAAAATATATAAAATATTATATAATTTACACTTATCAATCTACCATTAGCCAAGGATGTAGACCATAACATGTTCATGTAAATATATTCTAATACAAATTAAATCTAACCAAGAAATATTAGTAATTAAACTAAAGTTTGCAATGAAATTTAAATTCATGTAAGAAATTGAAAATTTTAAAAATAAAGGATTAGAAAAAACCAGAAAGAACACATCAAAATTTTATAGTGGTTTGGTCATATGTTCACTACTCAGAGTCATCCTCTCTAGTTATTGCACTAATACTATACTAACTCTCCTATAACCTCCACAACAAGGTAGAGAAGCCGTTACAAATCACTTCCACCAATCCTGTTGCAATGAAGAATCAAAAGCTATGTCATCCTCCTAGTGATGGTAGCAAACCTTTAAAATCTTTCTCACCCTCTTGGTGATGGTAAAGAGCCTTCAATCTTTTTTCACCCTTATGGTAAAGGAAGAGAACTCACGACCCTTGACCTTGAAGCTTCTTTCCCAAGAACAACTCTAAGAACTCACGAAGGCCATTAAAAGAAGCAAGGTGCAAGCTTGCTTGGAGCAATTGTGTGAAAGCCTTCACACTCCTCCCTCAAGCACAACCTCACCTTCTCTCTCTCTCTCTCTCTCTCTCTCTCTCTCTCTCTAAAATATTATAGAGATCTAAGAATGCATATGCTCTAAATAGCATCACAATTAAAAGAGATTTATTGGGAAAATATTTTATTTATATTCATCAATCCAAAATATTATATCTATATAGATCTAATTTTATTTAAATGATTGAATCATCATAATGTTTATTTTTATCTAGTATAATAATTACTATAATTTTAGTAAGAAGTACTAGTGTTTACAAATGAGTATATCTTTCTCGTGGAATTAATACTCTACTCTATCACTATATTACTTAATTCGTCATGTATACTTACATATATTAAGTGTGGTTTTTTATAAATTTGTATATCAAAGAAAATTTAAGTATTGTTAGGGATTGAGAGAACCCTAAATTATTTTATAATTCTATAGGTTACTTCATAACCATCATTAGTTGTTAAAATATAATACCTTACGTAGGAGGGAGGGCCAATGAGTTTTTATTTAAAGATGGTTTGTTGTGTTATCTTGGTTATAGTGTGTAATATATGATCGATTATTTTGACAGACAAAGAATGATGACTCATTATTGATTCAATGAAGCCACTTTAAATGATAATTGATTAATTGAATAAGTGATAATTGATATAAATGATGATCAACTAGAAGTAGTTAGAGTAAAAGTTGTTGAAAAACTATACGTTAAAGCTAGATGTTATGTCTTCATATAATTATACATACATACAATAATAACACTAATGACATTGACAAATACATTAATATCATTGACAATATTAGATACTTTGATAATACATAAACAAATGATGTATATGAAAATATAAGATAGAATCTTTTAATAGTTTCTAACATTTTTTTAAGGTGGGTAGATTGTAATAATCTGAAGTGTCGTGCCTTGCTGAAAAAGAAAGAGGGAAAAGAGAGAAGGTTGTTCGGGGTTTTTACATCCGTTGATTTGTTCAGAGATTTCTTCTATTCAATATAAGTTACCCAAATCTCATTTTATTTTTTAATAATTTTGAGTATTATATTGATTTTCTTGTATTGAACAAAATTGACTATTTCCTACTACATTTTAACTGTCATTTTCATAAGCAATAAAACTTGGTTGTTGACACTACAAAATGGGTTGGCTGTTAAAATATAATATCTGATGGGTTTTTCTTTAAAGATAATTTGTGGTGTTATTCTGATTGTAACCTGTAACAGATGATCGATTACACAGACAAATAGAGTGATGTCTCTTATTGATTTAATGAAGTCACCTGTAATGATAAATGCTTAATTAACTATGATAATTCTTCCAAACTGATTATGGGACATTACAACTCTTTCCTTCTCAATAGTGTATATCGTCAGCGACACCATTGGAAGGCCATGGTGGGGACACAGGGGGCACGTGCCCCCACTGGCTGAACCGATGCAAAATTTTTGGGTAAATTTTCTATTCAAATATACATAAGAAAATCCATGTCTCGCGTGATCCCGTCTTTGTTTGCTGAGGAAATCACGAAGAAACTAAGTGTTGTAATTTGGATTGATTGGATATAGCTTTGGCATATGGATTTTGGAGAGAATTTATTGCTTATGCTAACCAGTAAGAAGTTCTTTTGTGTACAGATTTTCAAACTTTTTAGACCTATTACCAGTAAGGTTAATTCTTTTGCATAAAGATTTTCAAGCTAATTGAAAGATTTACTTCATTTACAGTAAAGTTAGATGGTTTAAAATTTTAAGGATTAAATTAATTTTTTTTTTTGTTGTTTCGGCTTAATCCAAACAATTAGCTTAATACCAAAATTTTGAAGAAAAGCACATCATTAGGATATTTTCCAACCTAATTTTAGGTTCACAATTTTGGTTAGTGCTTATATTTTTAAGTAATAAGTTTATATTAAATTTTACATCTTCAAATAATAGAAATCTTTAGGGAACAACAGAAAAATCTTCCAAGCTACAAAACACCAGGAGCCACACCAAATATAATAGACTCAAGAAAAGAAAAAATATACAAACTGACTCAGACCTAGTCTACACAATCTTGAGCTGGTTCCAAAATGCAGTCTGATCGTGTGAACCTGAAATGTCAGTGCATAAGGCAGTCGTAGAGAAATAAAAATGTTTGCTATCATCAAAATCATAAACTATTGATCCCCAACAATCTCCCCCTTTTTATGATGACAAATAATTCAATTTGAATTTTCAAAAAAATCAATTTCTCCTAATCTCCCCCTCACTAGAATAAACCCTTTTAAAAAATATGGGAGATAAAAAATATTTTTGTTGTTTTTTATTTTTTGAAAAAAAAGTATACAAATTCAACATTACGTTCTCCCCCTTTGACATTATTAAAAAGAGAGGAGGCACAAACAAAAACCAAAACGAACAAAAGACAAAAACGTTACCTGATCTAAAAAACAAATATTCTTAAAATGAGAAAGTTACCTCTTGGTTTTAATCAAAAACTTAGAAGAATTGGATTGACAACGCATAGCCCGGATGAACAAACGTTGAGGATTTTTTAAGAATTCATAATTTGTGCTCCCACTTAAAAAAAATTGGCTCCGCCCCTGATTGTGAGTGTCGACGTTTTTTGTGATTGTATATGGGGAGTTTTGACGGCTTTATGAGTCCAAGAGTTATTTTGTTTCATTTCTTTGTTTTGCTATAATTTTGCTTTGGATTTTTGAGTTACAATTGTTATTGAATTTGATCCTTTTAGGTTTTGACCCTCCAAATTTTATTTTGGAGGTTTTACTGTAATTTTTTTCCTCACGGTAAATATACGGGCTAATCCCTATAAAATAAATAAATAAATAAAAAGAAAAAAAAAAAACGGGCCCACAGAATTTTGCGCCACCTTTTTGCTTCAGTGTAAAATGTAAATCAATATGTATGCCAAAGCTCTTTGATCCCAGCTCATGGCGAGCGAGTCTTCCGCCGCGCGGAAAGTATTTCAAATGGTAAACGATCGAGAGAAATCACTTTTCCTTTTCATTTTAAATCAGAAAATTTATTCGTCAAATTTGAACAATGCTAATTTTTTTTATATGTTTTCAAACTTATCATGATTCATCAAGCTTATCTCTCTGGCGATTCAAAGATGCCGGCAATCTGGGATCCTCTGCAGGTTGACAGTATCAATAAAATGCTTCCACGAGTTGGAAGCCCCATCCATGCGTATCTCCGGTAAGATTAACCTAAACGAAAATTAATTTCTAATCGTCTCCTTTCTATTCGGGAAAACGAGCAAGAAATCAGAAACCCAAGAAAGATAAATTTGAGTTGCACGAGAGCTCAAATTTTCCTTTGTTCACATCCTTTTCTTATCCGAGCAGTTTCGGACACTGGGGTAGGAAGCAGCTTGGAGGAGTTTCGAACAATGGACCTCGAAGCACACCTTTATCCTTGGGATAAATGGGGTAATTATTTCCTAGCAAGCCCAACTATAAGCAACACTTGTATTAATGGAAGTGCAAGTAGTAGTGGTTCCATTTTGAGACACTTTCATCTTAATACTGGGAAGTATTCCTCTCTAGTAGACAATGCAGGGGAACTCTAGTATGAATTTCGGCTTGTCGCATTTTTTTTCAATGTAATATTTATTTTTGTCATCCATGTCTACCAATTAATTTTTTTTTTTTTTAGATGGGTTGCTTTCCATCACAACTACAAGTAAGCTTTCTTTACTTGCCGCCCATGTATACTATATTTGATGTTTGCAAGAAAACTAGAATTTTGAGTTTATCGAGCAAAGATTCAACTTCATCGTCATTATGAGTTATGAACATTAGGATTTAGGTGCTGCACTAGCATCTTTTCACTCTTTGGTTATATTCCTGTATTTTACGAGTTCCTATTTGGATTAATATTTTTTTTCTTGTTCAAAAATGTAATAACCAAGTCATTCTTAGTCTGGACCTTTTTCATGGAACATATAAGATCCCAT
Organism: Dendrobium catenatum; assembly: GCF_001605985.2. Classification (NCBI taxonomy): domain Eukaryota; kingdom Viridiplantae; phylum Streptophyta; class Magnoliopsida; order Asparagales; family Orchidaceae; genus Dendrobium; species Dendrobium catenatum. The sequence continues at coordinate 666,932 of NW_021319578.1, forward strand.
CTTTTAATATCTGGTATATTATAGAGATTCTATGGTATTTGGGCTGTACTAATTGGTTACCATTCTTTCCTACCTCATGTGTACTAAAACCAAAATATATCCATTTACAGTTTTTTTAATTTGAGAATAAATGTCATCTGAGTATTCTAAATCTTAAAACTCCGTTGTTAGCTTTAGCCATCATGCATTTGAAATGTTCCATCACTTTTCTGTAATACTGGAGTAATAGAGTTGTTATCTAATTGAGAAGGTTGGAATGCCTAGGATTTGGGCTCAATGTTTATGCAACTTATCAATTAATGAATAAGAACGTGAAAATTAGACTAGGATGGAAACCTCATGATTACGTTTTCTCAATTTCTTATCTATGATGTCTATTCTATGGCTTGTTGGAACAATGTTAACTGTGTTTATGTATCAATTTACCGTTCAAAACATCTCTTCTGGAGAGTCTAAATTATGAACCCTCATGCTTACTTTTTCTCAATTTCTTATCTATGATGTCAATTCTTGGTTTGCTGGAACAATTTTTGCTGCATTTTATGTATCGATGTACTGTTGAAAAGCCTATCTTTTGATGAGTTTATGTTGTTAGTTGTATCAAGTCATTTGTGGCTGTTTCACTTACATACGCACTCTCTGGATTATAAATAAAACTTCTATCCAATTGCTAGTCTCTAATATTAACATCATTGGTTCATGTAACTGCTATATGTTTTTGTTATCACATAATAATTGTGACTGAGATTCTATTCTTTAAACAGTGTAAACATTTGAGCTTATTTCTTTTTCTAGAAGTTGGAATGCTTGTGCAATAAGTCAGTTGATATTTGTTTGTCTACATTTTGTTCTTTATACTGTATTCAGGCATTAATGAAAAGGATATTCATTGCTACCGATTAAATTTACAAGAAACAGTCTTTTCGAGAAGGAGGTTAAAAAGGCTGCCTTCCATATCTAAACAATTTGGCACCTTCAGGCATGCAATTTACCACCATTTTATTATTCCATTAGACAAATGAAGCCTTTGACAGACTATAACAGTTTTAATCATTTCATTTATACCTTCACTTTCTTTTTAGTGGGACTGAAGTATATTTTTCAACTAATGAAGAAAATACTGATGAGTTTGTAACATGGGTTGTCCACTTTGTTCAAAAGGTACCAAGTCATTCTAGTTCAAACGATTCCATGCTTATGTACCAGAGAATTAGATATATATTCACTCCAAATGCTATGCACATTCCACGTTATTTATGGTTGGATTGCCTCTGCAGCCTTGCTGAAATTTGATGTGCATACCTAACCATGTTAATTCAGAATTTTTGCACTATTATGATTATATTGTTTAATGCTTTTATTCGTAATTTAGATTTAGATGGGGTCATTTCACATGCAAATTCCCACCAAATGGCTTTTTTAAAACAAGAAAGATTGAATCAGTATGGAAAGCTTTATTCATCCAGATATTAAGAAGAATTGACTATTTTTATGCTAAAATATGTAATTTTTTCAAGAAATTTTTTATTGTTGTCTGCCATAGATCATCTATAGTATGACCATGCAAATTATATGTTGAAATGAACTAAGAAGAACACTACAGATGAAATATAAGTAGTGAAAGTATTTGTTTTAGTTGCATACGATGTTTATCAACTAAAATTCAATATCAATAGAGTATCACCTTTCTCTCTCTTATTGAACTGTCAACCAGATTTTGTTTCCTATTAAATTAGCTGCTGAACAACGCTGTTGGGATTAGAGCTCATAATACTGTCCGAAACTTGAAATGCACATGTTTATTGCTCAAAAGTTTAATTGACTTGAAAATTAAATCAATTTTCCTTGAATAGAAGTTGGATCACTTGAAAAATGTTTGATTCAACTCAAAATTATATACATATGTACGTCCTCATGCATATGCAGGTACATACATTCATATACATTACAAGAAAGCATAAAAAAAATGTAGAACTTAAAATGCCTGGATCTATGGTGATTATCGATGGTTGCTTGTGAACCTTGCTATTCCATGATTGTAAATATTCAAATTTTACATTGGTGGCAGGTGGCTGCTAAAATCACCTGCTAAGATAGCACTCTAGAATGGAGAACCAGATTTCTCTTGATTTCTTTGTATATATATATATATATATATATATTAAAATGATGCTTATACTAAATTTGCATATGAGATGCGGGACTAAATAATTATTTGTTATTTATGTTGATGAGCCATGCACAAATTTAAATTTAAATGCAGGCAGTGAAAATCAATGCTTATTAGGCAATGAGTTTTAACTCTTCCCTTCACTCAAAGCTTAATTTTATTTTCATATTATAAGCTACCAGGCTAAAAATGATACTGCTTTCATTTTTTTTGTCATTTCAAATATTATGTTTTGATTGTTTTTTTAATTTTTATGTTTGATTTATAAATTATAATGTCGTGCCCGCACCATACCCATATCCTGTATTTTTAAAAATTAACGTGTCTCGTATCCATATCAGTGCAACATAGTCTGCAACAGCTTGGGGATGTATCCTGGCTTCCTCGGTAAAACTAATCTCCCTTGATATAGTAGCTAGGCTCCTCGCTGTGTAACTAGGATGATTGTCTTTGTTCTGCAGCAACTCGGCTCTGATTTTCTTCAGTCTCTCATCCTGTTCACTCTCCAATTTAAAAGCTTCCCAATCTAGGACCATTTGTACTTACAAGACTATCAATTGTGGCTCTTCCGTCTTCCATGATAGTACATCTGTGACCTTATTCTCTAGTCCTCGGTGATACTGAATCTCAAAGTCATATCTTATTAACTTGGACAACCATCTCCAATGCTCCTCAGTCATCATCCTTTGTTCCAGTAGAAATTTTAATCTCCTATAGTTTGTCCTGTCAATAAAATGTCATCCCAGCAAATAGGGTTGCAACTTTTAAATGTGCAAGACAATTTCCATCAACTCCCACTCGTATATAGACTTAAGCCTCGCCCTTGTAATTAGCACCTCACTGAAATAAGAAATAGGCCGATGATCCTGCATAAGCATTGCCCTCAATTCATATCCTGATACATCTATCTCCACCAAAAATGGCCTGCTAAAGTCAGGAAGTGCTAACACGGGCATGCTGGTCATGGCTTTCTCTGCTCCTCAAAAGTCTATGTCGTTGCTTCTCCCTAATTGAAACTGTTCTTTTTTACCCTGCTCCGTTAATGGCCATGTTATCATGCCATACCCTCACACAAACTTTCGGTAGTACCCGGTAAAGCCTAAGAACCCTCTTAGCTCCCTTAGGTTTTTAAGTAAAGGATAATCCAGCATAACCTCAATCTTTGACTAGTGCTACCCTTGCTTTGCTCACCACATCTCTCAGGTACTCCACTTGTGGCTATGCAAAATTTCTTTTATCATGTTGGCATATAATTGGTGCTCCCTTAAAGTCTTCAATACATTCCTCAAGTGACTTGCATGCTCTGCCTCTATACGACTATAGATTAAGATATCATAAAAAAAAAATCAAGATAAACTTTCTGAGGTAGGGTTGGAGAACCTAGTTTATGAGGGACTAAAAAGTGGTTGGGGCATTGGTAAGGCTGAAAGGCATCACAAAATACTCATAGTGACCCTCATGAGTCCTAAAAGATGCCTTATACACATCCCCTGGCTACATTCTGATCTGGTGGCACCTTATTTTAGGTCAATCTTCAAGAAAATGACTGCTCCAAATAGCTCATCTAGCAGCTCATCGATTATAGGGACATGAAATTTGTCATGCACAATTTACTTATTCAGGCCCTTGTAATCCACGGAAAACCTCCAACCGTCGTCTTTCTTTCTTTCTCACCAGTAACACAGGGCTGGAAAAGGACTCATAGTAAGCTTGATAATTCCTACCTTAAGCATCTCTTTAATGAGCTTCTCGATCGCATCCTTCTAAATTTGTAGATACCAGTATGGTCTGATATTGAGAGGAAACGCTTCCTCGTACAAGGTAATGGCATGCTCATGCTCCCGGGGCAGTGATAATTCGTTAGGCTGTTGAAAGACCTCAGAGAACTATTGCAGAAGCTGTTGTACACAATCTGGGATGTCAACTAGCTCTGAGTCTCAGACCTCCTCCTAGCTTTGTAGCTCCACCAAGTAGCCCAACCTGCTCCTTGTATCTTCTTGACCATAGTTTGAGCGAAACCATGGTTCTACATAGGCTAGCATCTGCTTGTAGCACCACCTTCTTCCCCTCCACTTGAATCTTCATAGTCAGTTATTTTTTAGTTCACCTTCGTCTCCTCGAACGTCTGTAACCACTTCATCCCTAAGATCACATAAGTGCTTCCTAAATCCTAGGGAAAAAAATTCTCTACTATCTGCATACCCTAGAGTGTCAGCACCACCCCTCTACATATCCCCCTACTCCTCTCCACCTTTCCTATTTCCATCATAACTCCAAAGCTCTCTGTATCCACCAACTTTAATCCCAATTGGTCAACAACTTGATTGGAGATGAAGTTATGAGTAACCCCACTTTCCACCAAGACCACCATTGGCTGCTCCTTGATCTCCCCTCTCACCTTCATGGTATGTCTTGAAGAAAATCCCACCACTGAATTTATGGACACTTCCGCCACATCCAAGTGTAAGTGCTTTTCTCCTTCTTTTGCTTCCTCCACTAGATCCTCATTGTTAGTCTCCTCCTCACAAATAATAAGGACCTTCAGTGTGTGGTCCTTGCACCGATGGCCTGGTGCATACTTTTCATCACACCGAAAGTAAAGACCTTTTGCTCTTTTGTCCTGTACATTTTCTTCTGTGTGGCGCTAGTAGTTGACCCCTAGGCGAACTCCTCCACTCTTCTCCCTCGGTGCCTCCCATTGAAATGACACTGTTTGGGTCATCGATGCCAATGAAGTCGAGGTACTTTTGTAAGAGCCTCCCGCAACTTCTCTCTTATTGCTCCTCTCCATCTATCTATGATCCTTTGCTATTTAGGCTAGCTCCATCGTCTCCTTTAACCTCCTCGGCCTGATCAAACAGAGGTCCGCTAGTATGCCGGGATTTAGGCCCTTCATGAAATTTCCCTCCAATACCGCTTCCAAAATTCCTCTCAACTTCCCTATAGTGACTCTATTCTCTACCTGCAATCCATGACAGATCCCTTTTGAGTTGAGGCAAGAAATTGGTCTTGTAGGTTTCCTTCCCGAACGGCTCAGAAACATTCCAACAGGCAATCTTTAAACTCCTCCCACGAACGGATCAGATATCTTGCCTCCCTCCCTCCACTTGAAAAAGCTAGGGCTTTTCCCTCCAGACATAACCCTGCAACTGTAAGCTTCTTCTTCTTCCTCAACCTGTTCACTGCAAATTACCTCTCCACCCGATATACCCACCCATGAGCATCCTCCCCTTCGAACACCGACTTCTTCAACTTTCTCACCTTTACTTCTCCACCCCAACTTCCTCTCCCGCCAATGGTTCCCCACGTGTATCGAGGGTGGGAATCCCTCCTTTCTTTGATCCTCGTGGCTTGGTTCGTCCATCTCCTTCTCTGGTTGTCCACTACCCTTGTCTACAAAACCTCTCATAATGGTTGGTCACATTACCACCTCCACCATAAAACACCCTTCATACTGTCCCCCCATCCAACAACCCTTTCCCTCATCGGAGCCCTAGGAGGTGACTCTTGACAAAAAAACTCTCTTCGTCAACTCTTCCCATCGGATCTCTTTCCCTTTAGATTCTTCTAAGGGAATCCAGACCAAATCGTGGTGAGGGTTAGCCATCGTAATTGTAGGTGGATTTTTGGATTGCATCTCAATGAGCTTCTTCATCATCTCCTTCAACTCTCCAAATCAGCTCCCCATCTGATTCTTTATGATATAAAATCTTCCTTCGATGGTTGAGAATTTCTCCTCCACTTGGATTTGAATTGCTCCATTTCGCCTTCCAACGCATTCGCTTTATTTGCTGCCATTGTCTCACATCAAATACAATCAATAAAATATGGTAGTAGAGTTGTATCAAAACAAAGCAAGTTATCTGAAAGAGGGATATTCAACCAAAAGCATTTACAAGCATTGATTGGTTCACCAACTCATCCATCATTTATTGAGATTCCATAGTATTATGGGCAAATAGAGTATCGTTAAAAACTAATCAATTTTATACTCTCTCTTATCATTTGAAATTATTGTCTTTTGCTTTAAATTAGGTTAGTTTCAACAAGTTTCTCCTTAATTATATGTCCATCTAATATGTCATGGTTGAGCTTGTTGATATTTTTGGGTCTAATATCTGAAGAAATAGTTTTCTAATATTTAACTCTGAATCTCAAATATATATGATTGTGCTAACTTCGTAGTTCATAAGCTATGATTGTGCCAAATTCTTAGCTTGTAAGCTCTATGGTCATTTTTCAAAAGTGCGGTGGACATACCGAATGATTCCCTCTAATTTTATCACCTTGAATTTAAATTTTATTTTCATTTCATATTGTTGTAACTTCTCTAAATCATTTTTGTCTTAAAAATTGTTCAACTTTTATGTGCATTGAGAAAGGACTTGAAAATGAGGTCATACATCGTTGGTCATTGAATTGCAAGTTCTTTTAGACGCTAACCTATATGATAAGTGTTATTCATGTGGTTTTCATATCATTAATTGTTGCTTTCAACCTCAGGCTTCCCTCATTCTAGTTGCTTTCAATCAATGCTATGTTCGACGCGGTGGTAGGACATTGCTAGCATTGTGTTTGATTTTCTCTCTCATGCTGCACATGCTACGTCTTAAGCATTTTTGTCACATCCTAGGCTGCATGAAGGAAACGTTGCTGTAGTGCCTAGGCTAGCTATTGGTTTACGTGGCACACAAAAATGAGTGAGAATAGTAAAGAGATAAAAAAGTGAATTGCAAATTCTTGTTCCTCTGATGCCACTGCTTATGATTAAATATATTTTGAAAACGACAATTAGCTGGAGTCGATGAACAACGTTGTTAGAGCTTTTCTTTCTCAAACGTTGTCTTCAAATTTTACTTTAGTGATAGGTACCTATCAATGTTTAAAATTACGTATTCGGGTATTGAGGCGTTTTTTATTCATGAGGTGAGGCGTAAGCCTCAAGGCGTTTTGAGGCATAAGCCTCAAAATCAAAAGATTGCGTAAACATAAAATGATAATTTTTTTTATATACTAATGAGTGAATAATATAAAACATAAAAAAACGTAAGATATGAAGTGAAATCAAAATATCCCAATAATAAGACAACATGAAATATAATTCAACTCAAAATTCTATCTTTCCTAAATCCCAATATTCTTTTCATTAACATATAATTCAAATTTCTAAAAATAAATAGCAATAACATATCACATAAGAACTCATAAGTCATCAGCACTGTCATCACTAAGGGGTTCTTCATTTGAATCATCATTATGATGAACTGCTCTCTCCCCTTCCTCCTCTCCTATAGAGTCCAATGTCGGGCATTTACTTTAAGATTTATGTAAGTTTTAATATATATAGTGTGAGGCGTAAGCCTCATGCCAGTGAGGCGAGGCGGGCATCAAGGTGGGCCTCAACCAAGTTGAGGCGCAAGCCTCATAAAAAAAAATTCGAGGCATAAGCATCGAGGCATTTTTTATTGGAATTGCGCAAAGGCGAGTCTCATATTGCACAATTTTAAACCATGGTACCTATTAGTCATGTACAGGTCCATCTTCCAAGCCCTTGGTTTCTGAGATGCTATCCAAAGCGATGAGAATCAAATTTCTCTTCATTTTTTTGTCTACTAGTAGAAAACTCTGTAATAAAAGGATCCATATAATAAATCACTGTGGATGAAATAAATCACTATGGATGAAGCATATATTTAAATTCAATTTTGGAGGAAGCTTAAAATTTATGAGATGTACTAAATAATTAATCGTTATCCTTATAGATGAATCTTAATTCTAAATTTAAATCCGGATAATGTGAATAAATACTTGTCATAAAACTTGTCGAATAATCATGAGAAAGTGGATGGTTGCGTTAGGTAGTTGACGACCAGCATAAAACTTATCGAATAATCATGACATGAATCCTTTAATACATTGTGTTAATGCTAGGGCATTCCCTGTAAGCGACACACTGTATGGCCTGAATACAGTGAGAAGTGTGCAAAGGACGCTGCATTGGCACCCGGATGCTATGGGTAAGAGTTCCCACATGGATGGATGTGGGCAAAGAAGTTAGTCCATGAAACTAAAATTAGGTTAGGATCGTGGAATGTAGGTTCCCTTACAGGTAAATTAATAAAATTAATTGATATTTGGATTCTTATGAAGATAAATATTCTATGCATTCAGGAATATAAATGGGTAGGAGAGAAGGCAAAGGAGATTGATAGTTTAAGGTTTAAACTTTAGTATTCTGGTAGGAGTCGTACTAGAAGTGGTGTAGGTGTAATTATATATAAGAGTTTGAATGATAATGTTGTAAAAATTGATAGAATTCGAGATAGAATAATAGCTCTGAAGATTATTATTGATGATAAAATTATTAATATTATAAGTGATTATGCTCCTTAAGTAGGTTTGGATATGAAGTAGGTTTGGATATGTACTCAAAATTAAAATTTTGGGATTACTTAGAGGAATTAATACAAAAGATACATCTTGAAGAAAGAGTTTTTATTGGGGGAGATTTAAATGAATATGTTGGTAGAGAGAGGTAGAGGATTTTAAAAGTATTCATTGTGGCTATGAGTTTGGAGCGACTAATGAAGGTGGTAAGACTATATTAGATTTTACTCTAGTTTATGATTTTGTTATTGTTAATATCTTATTTAAGAAAAGAGATAAGCATCTCATCACGTATAAGAATGGATATAATAAAACTCAGATTGATTATTTTCTTGTAAGAAAAATAGATCGTTTAGATTACAGAGATTATAAAGTTATTCAGAGTGAAAGTCTATATACCCAACACTGCTTATTAGTTTTGGATTGTAAGATAAAGGGGTAGAGTATGAAAAATATAGTATATCATTGTTCTAGGATTAGATGGTGACATTTAATGAACTCTAACAAAAATATCTTTGAGAGTAAGATTCATGATCTTAAGATTTTGTCGGTGCATGAGGAAGTAAATGTTATATGAGAAGTAATAGCTTATAATATTAAGAATGTTGCAAAGGATGTGCTTTGAGCATCAAAAGAAAAAGATTTTAATAGTAAACATAGTTGGTGGTGCAATCAAAATATGCAAGAAAATATTAAAAATAAGAAACTTTATTATAAAAATTGATTTAGATGTTAAAATTCTGAAAATTAGGATATATATAAAGTTGCCGGAAGGAGTCTAAGAAAACATTCTGCAATGGAAAAACTTTAGGTTTTAATGATTTATATAATAGATTAAATACTAAAGAGGGCGAAAGATATATATATATAAGCTAACCAAACAAAAAGATAAGAGTAGTAAAAATTTAGCTCAAGTGAAGTGAATTAAGGATGAAGATCATAAAATACTTTTTTTAGAAGAGGATATTCAACAAAGGTAGATGAGATATTTTATTAAGTTTTTAAATGATGATTGTGAAAATATAATTGACTTTAGTGACCTTAATATTATAAATGGAAATAGATATTTTTGTTTTTATCTGCATATTACTAAAATTGAAGTTAGAGAGGCTTTAAAGAAAATGAAATGTGGGAAAACTATTGGACATGATTATATTCCAATAGAGGTATGGAAATGCTTAGGAGATGAAGGAATTTCTTGGTTTACTAAACTTTTTAATATTTTTTTTAAGACAAAAAAGATGCTAGATGTGTGGAGAATGAGTGTGTTGATTCCTATCTTTAAGAATAAACGTGATCCACAAGATTGTGCAAATTATAGAGGAATTAAGTTGATGTGTCATACTTTAAAACTATGTGAGAGAGTTATGGAGCATATGTTATGATGTGATACTAATGTTTCTCAAAATCAAATTGGATTCATGCTGGGTAGGTCTACTATGGAAGCCATACATTTATTGAGAGGTTTGAAGGAGAAGTGTAGAGAGAAAAAGGAAGATCTTCATAGATTTCAAGAAAGCATATGATAAAGTTCCAAGAGAAGTGCTATGGAGAGTTCTAGAAAAGAAATGGATTAATAATGCTTATATTCAAGTCATTAAGGATATGTATGTTGGAGTTGTTACTTATGTTCAAACAGAAGGTGGTTTGACCAAGTATTTTCCAATTTCAGTTGGATTACATCAAGGATCAGCCTTGAACCCATATTTTTTTTTCTTTAGTCATGGATGTTCTTACTAGAGATTTGTAAGACGATGTTCCCTAGTGTATGCTTTTTGCTGATGATATTCTTCTTGTTGATAAGACTAAACAGGGAGTTGAAAGTAAATATGAATTATGGAGGTCAACCTTAGAGTCTAAAAGTCTTCGTTTGAGTAGATCTAAAACCAAATACATGGAGTGTAATTTTAGTAGTAATAGATCTAGTGGGGTTTGTGACTTTGAGCAATCAAGACATTAATAAGAGTACATATTTTAGATATTTTGGGTCTATTGTTCCAATAGATGATGATATTATTAGTAGAATTCAAGTTGGATGGATGAAGTGGTGGAAAGCTTCGGACTTGTTGTGTGATAGAAAAGGACCACTCAAACCTAAGGGAAAATTCTATAAGATGGTGGTTAGATCTGCAATGCTTTACGGTGCAGAATGTTGGCCATTAAAAGAGAAGCATAATATTAAGTTAAGTGTTGCAGTGATGAGGATGTTTAGGTGGAAAAGTGGCTTTACTCTTAGAGATAGGATATGAAATTAGTATATACGTGAAAAGGTTGGAGTAGCTCCAGTGGCAAATAAGATTAGAGAGAGTTGCTTTAAATGGTTTGGTCACATAAAACTAAGGCCTTCTGATGACCTGGTGAGGAGAGTAGATGTATTAGATTTAACCTATGTTAAGAAAGGTAGAGTTAGACCTAAAAAGACTTGGTTAGAAAATATTAGAAACGACCTTTGTTTATTTGATCTAAATGAGAATTTGACTCTTAATCAGACACAATAGAGAAAAAAGATTCATGTAGCCAATCCCACATAGTGAGATAAAGGCTTCTTGTTGTTGTTGTTGTTTTATGTAAAATTTACAATATATACTACGTATATATGCAAGCCAATATTATATCTGACTTAATGAAAATAATAGATAAATAGTTTGTATTAATAATCTTAATTTGGAATTTTGAAAAAATTTTATGCAAATAAAGACTTGCTTGAAGTAGCTTGAAATTCAACTCAAAAATGGTAATTTTTCCTCAATTTTCATGTGATCCGAAATTGTTCTGCTATCAACCTGCTTATGCTCAACTTCACATCTCACCTTCTCCAGGATATTTGTCTGCTTAAACTGAACTATGGTGATAAGCTCAGACTCTTTAGTTTGCCACTTTGCCCAGACTCTTTAGTTTGCCTTCCCTAACTTGGCTCTATATTTCAAATTATATCATATCCTAATGGTGTGTTTGATCATAATATCACTACCAGTGGAAATTTAGAAGAAAAAATTCACTATGAATTATATATCTGTTTTCGGGACAGCTTTAGCCTCCATGTGATTTCACGTTATAAGATTTCAGATGCAGCAGTGTCATCATGTATCATCAATTAATATCATACTCTGGTGCACTTGATGGCCAATGATTATTCTATTATGCAATTAAATGGTCTTGATCTCGGTGATCTGTATTTAGTCATAAACTCAATTATAGCAGAGGAATATCTATTTTGAGTAGAAAATATGAATTTATTGTTGTTCACATTCTAAAGCATTGGACTTATATGATTGTTTTCCAGATTTTCATTAAATATGAATGACAACAACCATTCCATTTAAAAAATTCACTTCTTGAGATTGGGAAATCAACGAGCCCTTCTTTTTTGTAATGATTTATTACAGTTGGTGTTGATTTGCTAATTCTTAAAATTCCAAAGCCTGATTATTCTATATAATTTTCTGCATTCATAATTCGTTGAGCATTATTACTTTAACAGTTCCTCTACCACATCATCTCACTATTATTTGGTGTTTCCTTTTTTGGCAGATGCTTGTGTTAAAAGTTCAGGTAAGATGGATAACTTATTTTCTCTCCTTTGTTATACTTATAAAAATGGATTTACTTTCTCTTTGATGCAGGTGTTTAAGATAAAATTATGTAACATTTACTTCATTTGTCTTAACTTTTCTCTATAATCATCTCCTTCATTTTCTTACTTTTTGGCAGCCATTTGATGTTGTACATGATCAATAATGTTCAATTACATTTGAATTCATACAGAATGTTTTTTCTTTTTTCCTTTCAACTTAGTTGTGTTTTAGAACATCTGTGGTGGTAAAGAGTTCATCATCAAAGAGATGGAGGGGTAGGAAAAGAATTTTGGCCAAACATTCCTAAGCACATGCACATGGATTCAAAATACAAAGACTTAAGTGAATACCTCTTCCGAATTGGGTTAGAATAGGTTGAACTGAATGTTGAATATGGAGGTGTCACTATCATCCCCTCAAAAAAATGTTGCCCTCAATATTTCAAAACTCAGATCTCGGATCACAAAAATAGATTGGGATGCAACTATCTAATCTCAGACTCCTCCCATGTAGCTTCTTTTTCATTCCATTGAATTTTAACCATTAGAATCTAGTTATTCTTTAACCTTCTGATATCATAAGGCAGAATCTTCTTTGGTTCTTCTTTTTAGCTCAAGTTTGGACATACCTCGACTTCTTTAGCAAAAAAGCGATTTCTAGAGTCAGATGGTCATCTTCTTAAAAGCGATGCATGGAATGCATTATGAATTTCTAACATATGATCCAACAACTCTAACTTATAGGAAGACTTTCTAAACATTTTAATAATTCCAAAATGTCTAACATACCTTGGACTCAATTTATCTTCCTTGCCAAATTTGTTGATACCCTGCATTGGCCTGATTTTTACATACACCAAATCTCCTATATAGAATTCCACTGCCTAGTGCTTAGCATCAAAATATTGCTTGTATGTCCTTTACATATGGGATATTTAGTTTTAGTGTTAAGAGTCTCAAATCCATGACATTTTTTTGCTTCATATTTTAATACTTCATGTTATCATTAAAAAAATAAATTTTTGTAATTCTAAGATGGCATCCATCACTAACATACAACAAAAAATATAAATAACATAATATCAAATAAATGATCCTAATAAAAAAAACTAGGTAGCAAAAAAAAAAAAAGATTTATTTTTTGCAATCAAATTTTTTTTCTATATTGCTCCATATTTCTAATGATATAATAGAATATTAAGAAATAAAAATAAAAATTTTAATTAGACTCTAGAGCGAGAGATAGGGTTTGTGAGAACAGGCTCTAAAGAGAGAGCGCCATTTGTGTGTGTGTATGTGTGTGTATAAACCTTAAAGAACTCTCTTTTCCTGTTACAGGAAAAGAGAGTTCTTTAAGGTTTATACACACACATAATATCTAGATCACAGATCAATCTTGAAATAATATATATATATATATACTTAGCTAAAATGAAAAAAAAACTTGCACTGGCCAATGGGGGCAAGTGCCCCCACCCTGACTCCGTGGATGCTTAGAAGGCATGACAAAGAACTCATAGTGTTTGTATCTAGTATTGAATGTAGTCTTCATCACATCTACTCTTTACCTGATAATATCTAGATCACAGATCAATCTTGAAATATACAGAAGATATAGAAAGCTGATCAAATTGATCTTTGGCAAATTATACTTATTTTTAATAGTGACTTTATTCAACTCACTATAATTTATGCACAATCAACTAGGACAAACAAATTCTTCTATTATTTATGCACTATAATTTATGCACAATCAACATGACAAAGAACTCATCGTATCACCCTTCTTCACAAATAAAACAGGTGCTCCCTACGGAGACACATTAGGAAAAACAAAATCTCTATTAACCAACTCCTGAAGCTCCTTAGGTGTCATTCCTATATGAAGCCTTTGATTTTGGGGGCCGTACTTGATAACACATCAACACAAAATTTTATATATCTCTATCTGGAGGTAAAATGACTAATGCTTCAGGAAATACATAAGGAAAATCTGTACTATTGAAACATCAAAAATAAATTCATAATCTACTTTACTATCACGTATGGATGCTAGAAATAACGTACAACTTTTCTTCCATAATTTATCCACTTCAATAGCAGAGATCAAACAAGACAAAACTCCCCTAACTCCCTAAAATAAACAACTCCCACTACCCATAAATAAAGTAACTCACTTTTTCAAACAATTAATCCAAGCTTTAAACCGACTCAACTAATCCATGTCCAAAATAACATCAAATTCAGAAGTAGACAACAAAATCAAACTATACCTCCACTTTCTATCAGATATCTCAATATTATATAAATAAACCCTACTGTCTATTATACCATGTTCAGTTGGTAAAGTACAACAACAATAACAACAAGCCTTTATCCCACTATGTGGAGTCGGCTACATGAATCTTTTTTCTCCATTGTGTCCTATTAAAAGTCAAATTCTCGATTAAATCTAATAAAGAAAGGTCATTCCTAATATTTTCTAACCAGATCTTTTTAGGTATGCCTCTACCTTTATTAATATAAGTCAAATCTAATATATCTACTCTCCTAACCGGGTCATCGGAAGGCTGCCGTTTTATGTGTCCAAACCATCTAAGGAGACTCTCTAATCTTTATCTTCTACTAGAGCTACTCCAACCTTTTCACGTATATGCTCATTTTGTATCCTATCTCTAAGGGTAAAGCCACTCATCCACTTGAGCATCCTCATCTCTGTCACACTTAACCTATGATGCACGGACACGGCGACACGGAAATGACACGACACGGACACGGGACACATCAATTATTGAAAATATAGGACACAGACACGGGTTGGACACGGCATTATAGTTTTTATATTTAAAAAATAGTGTATAAAAATTAAATAAGTTTAATTTTAAAAATAATTTGAAAATAATAAGTCATTTAACTAGAATTTGTGCTTAAAATGATTAGTATTAGTTCTTAGTATCTAATCTATTATATAAATCATTAAAAGCTAAGGTCTTTGTATCACATATTGCTTTCTTAGATTTTTTACGAGACTCTTTATATATTTCCCAATTATCATAATTTTTAAAATTAAACCAATTTTTATAACAAATCTTCTTATTTTTAATCTTTTTTTGCACATTTGGATTCCACCACCAACTATTTTCACTATTAGGAGATTTTTTCTTTGATACTCCAAGCACATCTTTTGCAATATTCTTAATATCACTAGCTATTTTTTCTCACATAACATTAATATCCTCATGCACAAACAAAATTTTAAGATCTAAAATCTTACTGTCAAAAATATTTTTGTTAATATTCTTTATGCCTCCATCTAATCTTAGAATATCGTTTTATTTTATTTTTTATTTTCTGTCTCTTTATTTTAAAGTCCTAAACTAATAATCGATGTTGTGTACATAAATTTTTACTCGGAATAACTTTACAATCTTTGCAATCTAAACAATCTAATTTTCTTATAAGAAAATAATCAATATGAGTTGTACTATATCCATTTTTTATAAGTGATGAGATACTCATCCCTTTTTTTAAATAAGATTTTACCAATTAAAAAATCATAAACAACAATAATATCAAGCCTTTAGCCCACTACGTGGGGCTAAACCAAAATCTAATATGATATTGCCACCTTCATTTGTCGTTCCAAACCCATAGCCACCATGAATGCTTTTAAAATCATATTTCTCTCTCTCAACATGTCCATTTAAATCTCCTCCATTAAAAACTCTTTCTTTAAGAAATATCTTTTGTATTAATTCTTCTAAGTCATTCTAAAAATTTAATTTAGAACTCATATCCAAACCTACTTGAGGAGCATAAGCACTTATATAATATTAACAATCTTAGCATCAACAACAATCAGTTGGTAAAGTAATAAATAGAAAAAAAGCAATTAAATTGAAAGCAAGTGTAGTAAATCGAAATAGCGCTGGGAAATTAACACATGATTGGCTTTATAATCAAATAAATCATGACATGGCACGACAAAAATATAAGTTGTACTTATCACGACATCTAGAACATCCCGAGCCTACTCTTGAGTCAAACTATATAGACGTGCCTGAACTGGAGCATGAGAAACAGAATTACCAGACTCACTCTGACCACTACCAGATGACCTTCCTGTCATAGAACCAGAACTACGGCTTATACTATAGAACTCTCAATAACAGTGCGAAGGGGTACTATCCTCGATCTCACTGTCGGTTTAACAGAAGTCTCAAATTGTTGATCAAATCCTACTTGCAGACACTCAACTATCCTATATCTAGTATGCCTACACCTGAAACATTGCCCAGTCATATTGTATCACTAACTAAAATGACATTTGACCCAATTCTAGCACATAGGTGCCCCACTCACAAAACTCCTAGAACTCGCAACATTGACACTAGTAGAGTTTCCATAGACACAGAATGTTTGCCTCTTCTTGACTCTCCATATCCAAATCTACTTTTTCTTTCCAAAAAATCCACTACCAGAAGTCTCGCCACCAAACCTCTTTCTTTTAGTAGCATGCTTCTATTGAGTTGGTATCAGGTCATTCTCTTTTAGACGAGCTTACTTTACCAACTCATAAAAATTAGTGATATGAAAATGGACCAGTGGCTACCTCGGACTATCTTGGAGTCCCCTAAAAAACCAGTAGCATTTCTCTTCGGGAGGGCTAACTAATTGCATATCATATCTGACCAAAGAAAAACTCTACCTCATAATGCATCACAATCCTGCTTCCTTGAATCAGTCTTAGAAAAGTCCTGTGCATCTGTTGTCGTGCAGAAGGCAGTACAAATGAAGTGTTAGAAACATATTAGAGAACTCTCAACTAACCAAAGAGCTCAACCTCCCCTAAAATTTCTCTTTCTGCTGGCCCATCCACTAGCACTTTGCTTACCATCTAATTGAAAATATTTCAATAGTGCTTTCCTTTCAGGAGGATATTGCATAACGTTAAAATTTTTCTCCAGCCTCCTTAACCAATCATTTGTTGCCCTAGCTTCATAGCACCCTTGAATCTCAGAGGATTCAATTTCAAAAACATCTACAGATATAAATCCACCTTGTCAGGTTAACATCAACTCTTCCATCAGACTAGCAAACTACGAAACTATTTCAGAACTGACTACCAGAGTAGTACTATGTGCAAGTGCTGCCTGAATGGAACTCTGTCCATCTATCATATCTTGGTATGGAGGATCCATATCAAACAAAATGCTCAATCTATATCACCTGATCTGCAACATGTATATAAGCGGATAGAAGACGTGCAAATTCTCTAGTGAAGTCTTGTGCATTTCTCAACAATATCCCATTTGCATGAAGCAGCAATCAACTTATGATGTAACGTCGCGCCACTAGATTCGCAATATCCATGCAAGCGGACAGAATTCGTTTACAAATTTTCAAATGAGACCTAACGCACTTGACGCGATGCATCGTATCTACAACACTTAACAAGCAGACAAAAAGAATCTACAAGCTTCCAAATCGAACGCTGCGCACACTCAAATGACATTACTCGTATGGCTGATCAATGTCAACTATTTTTAAATGCCCTCTCGCATGCATTTCAACATGCATAGTTTATTATGTGAGCATGCAAGCACTTATTCAAATGCGTATACACATATTCATATACGACATACATATCCGTTTTATATGTATGACAATTATATAACTGCATTATATAAATTGCATGCGAAATTATATACATGCATGGGCCACAGCGAGCATGTTATGAGTAACATGTGGCGTCTGAGGATGTTACGCAGGTCAAATTATAAATTTAAGTTTGAGTTTGATCCTCATATGCGTGTCGATAGAAGTCGATATGGCTCGAACTATCAAATAAATATACGGTCACGACGTCGATCGAGATATTTGTTTTATACAATCATATTAGGCCTTGAAGGCTTATTACAACGCAAATTCATTGGCAAAAGCACAAAGCCTACTACGAAGCTGATCTTATGTTAGCAATTAAACATAGTCAACAAGGTTCAATAGATAATTATAAAAATACCCCATAAATACATACATGGGCCCCAATGAGCGTGTTAAGGGTACGCACATAACGTATGAGGATGCTGCACGGGTCAAATGATATGCTTAAGTTTGAGCCTGATCCTTCTACATGAGTAGATAAGAGTCAATACAGCTCGAACTATCAAACAAACATACGATCACTATGTCGACGAAGATATTAGTTTTAATACATTCATATTAGGCCTTCAAGGCCTATAACCAGAAAAGCTCACTAATAAAAGCATAAAACCAATAAATAACCCGTTCCTCTCTCGGCAGGTTAGTAGAGTTGATAAGGCTCAACAGACAAAATAAATATGCCCATAAGTCATCACGATGATGGCCGTGTTGAATGTTTTTCTCAATCGGAGGGGATCACGTATTTTCAAATGCCCTCAAACTTCCGCAAAATACAAATATTTTCAAATGATCTCAAAGTCACCTCGATGATGGCCATGTTGAATACTAATCTCAACCAGAGGGGACTCTAAATATTCAAAATGCCTCCCAAATGCCCATAAATTTCAAAACTCCAAAAAATATCAAAATCTGTAATATTTAAAATTGAAATAAACCATCAAACATTTAAAGCAAAATACATATCCACTCTCCGCAACAATTTGTCGAGATGGACAAATATGAAAATTACTTGAGCTCACAAAGAGCAAATATTTGGTCGAGAATATCACTATAATTCTTTCTCAATCCGTCTCCTACCAGTAAGGACGTGGCATGTGTCCTCTAACTGGTGGTTTTGCAGCCAAATGACTCCACATGTTAACGATTATGATTGGGATCCTCTAAATCAGATGGTTTTGCTGCCAAATGACACCACTAAATTATGGTCATGGTCAAAACCCGTAAGCTCCTCAATGGCTTCAAATCCTTGATATATGAATTAATAAGATATAATCGATATGGAACAAATCCCTCTGTTAGCTAATGTCAATTTAAATTTGTCCCTTTATACAAATATTCACCTAGGTCTATATAAGGTACACTTTAATGAAGCAACCCATGATTGCTGATAATGATTTTTCTATCAGGTTAGGTCTACAACCTCATCTTACTAAGTAGACCATAGATCATAATAACCCGAGATGATGGAACCATGGGATCTTGATCGGGTTTATCATCACTTCTCCCACAATCCACTTTAAGTGCAAGATAGTGAAATTTCCATTTTTAAATGTTAAGTTTCAAAAACTAAACATATGCTGCTACTATACGCCAGATACTCTATATTGTTTGACTACTAGCCTTAATCGAAAGTTCTCTCATTATCGGGAGGGGTAATTAACTATAGTAGCAACATGCATTAGTTAAGTATGTTTTTTGAATATGAAAAGCGGTTTTCCCCCCAAAAAAAATTAATTATTCATATATATAATTTAGTCATTTCTGCATTATTTTGTAGTATTTTCTTACGGTTGAAGGAATTACCACTTTGGCTCAATTTTATCTCTACAATTAATCTAATATGATGTCTTTTCTATGATGTATTTAAAAAAGAATCAAATTCATTTTCATTATTAGTTTATTAAAGTGATATTACTTCAATGATTTGGAATCATTGTGGGCTCCGAAAATTCGGCCTCGGCCTCCACT
>NW_021319578.1:690206-694402 GCF_001605985.2 Dendrobium catenatum
CTTGATCGGGTCCATCATCCATTCCCCCACCATCCGATTTGAGTATACGATGGTGAAATTTCTATTTTAAATATCAATTTTTTAAATCTCTAAATTCTCAATTATTTTCAAACTTTCCAAACCTTTCCAAATACCCAAATCTAAACTCAATTTCCAATTTCCATATCTATGCTGCTACTATATGCCAGATAACACGTATTATACATATCTGATTGAAGACTTGCCTTAATCGAAAGTTCTCTCTCGTTATCGGGAGGGTAATTAACTATAGGGGCTTACGCCTATAGGAAACCAGAACTCAGATCATAAAGTCCTCAAAAAATGAGGACGAAATCTCTAGGTAGTGTATTATCTACAAACCCATCTGCCTTCCAAAATTTACCTCAGAACTTAGTTCGTTAAAACTCCCTCGCCGAATAAGAAGAGCGAGTGGAGGCCGAGGTCGAATTTTCGGAGCCCACAAATTTCTGGCTACTCCGCTGGGGAATGGTTTCTCTTTCCATCTCTGGCTAGTCATTCAAAAGCTATAGTAGCAATTATTTCAACCTATACTCAAGATTTTGAGTCTTTCAAAATGATCGTTTAATGATTCAAAACTCTGAATTTTATAAAATGATCTTCCAACAAATTTATTTAGCATTCCGCAGAGTTTTAAATTTTATTTTTATTGTTTGCTTATGCTAATGATTTTTGTTCATTTGTGCAAGTCTCTGCATTTTGAAAGTGCAGGGTGATGTATCAGATTCTGATTACTAACCCTTGCCTTTCATTTATGCAGATGGATCTACAAAACACCCCAAATGACTGTCCAACTGAGACAAGGAGCCAGGATTCAGCTGGCGAATGCTGTTATTGAGACCAAAAATGCCGGAGCTACCATCCAGTTTGGTAGCGTTGACTTTCGGCGATTGCTGCAAGGAATGTCGCCATTCCTGTGAATGGTAGGAATGTTGAGAAGTCTGCCAGAAGACTCAATACTGATGAAGTTGTCATCCGTCGTTTGCATCTACTGGCACAACGACCTTTTGTTGAAAATTATCGTGGGAGAATTTATATGTTTGAAAGGCTGTCACAACCTAAGGCCCTGACCACCAGAAGAATTGTGAATGGTGAAAGAGTTTCTGTGGTAGCTGCAAACACCACCACTCTGCCGACCAGGTTATCTGCACCTGGAAAATACGATGCTGATGTCTCCTCATCTGGAGGAAGGTCTACTAGGAGGCAGAGAAGGAAGATGAACGCTGAGCTTCGAGCTCAGCATCAATAACTCCCGGTCCACCCATCAAATCTGCCGGCCCAAGAGTCTGAAGCTAACATTCCAACCCGGAATGGGTTTGCAAATCTGAAGTGGGTCAAAAGAAATAGCTCTACTGGTGAGCTGAAGAAATCCTTCTGGGATCGACGGCCTGAAGCTCCAATCCCTCCAAGGAAGAAAGAGCCTGAAACTCTATCCGCTCGGGTGTACAGAGTACTGAAGACAGTGAAGGAGAAGGGCTTGAAAAAGAAAAAGTTTCAAATGCCTCTAGTGATGGAGACCAGAAGAACCCCGCTAAGGGAACGTCTGTCCTTTACTACAGAAAGAAGAGAAAGAAAGCAAAACCCATGCGGTGAACATCGGGGCGTGACACCTGAACCATATATTCAGGGATCCGCTACTGAAATGTCCCGGTGGAAAGGAAAACAATTCTGGAGGCCAAAGCCTCGAAGAAATGAGAAAGATAGAAGAGAAAGGAGGATTGATCTGGGCGTGACATCCGGTGAGGCTTCCCAGAGATCCACCCCCATCTACAAACAAATTCAGAAGTGGGCCCCAAAAAGGATCGATAATGATATTCCTCCAGACGGTAGACACCTTGGAGAATCCTCTAGGGGATCCCGTCGCCCTCCATCCCCTCCAAAGAAAGAGACTAACTTCGATCGCAGCCCACTGATCGAAGAAGTCCCCGTGCCTAATCAGGAACTGGAAATCCAATGGCGTCGTCGCTCGGAGATCCAAGTACTGGAAGAAAATATAGATGATCAAAATATAGAAGATGAGGAATTCCTTGAAGGTGACGAAAATTTTGAAGAAAACATTGATGAATTTATGGAAGAAAATCTAGAAGAAGAAATGCAAGAAATAAATAATACTCTGGACATGGAAGTTGTCTATATGGTGAGACGTACCAATGTTAATGAGGAAATCTACTACGATGACGATGAAGATGATGACGATCAGCAACCGCCAATTAGGCGAGTTTATCAACGTCGTCGTGAAGCTGGGTCCACCACTAGCAGAGGTGATCATTCACAAGCTGAAGAAGAAGGAGGAGAAGCTGAAGAGAATCCCTTCGCTGACAAAAATGTCACACTTGCAGACATGCAGAGATGTATGAGGTGACAAATGAGAGCCAAAGATAGAGAAATTTCTCAGTTGAATGAGAAGATGACTGAGATGATGGCTCAGATGGGGGCAATGATGCAGATGATGCAGAGAACTGCCGCTGTTGGTGCCATGCCCAATCCTCCCGCTGATCCTCCAAATTTCCAAATGCCTCAAGTTTCAGGAGTACGAGGTATTCCTGAAGATGGTCATGAGGCTCATAATGTCATCCGTCAGCCCACCCCACAAAATGTTACAAGTACTTCCGAGCTTGTGACTGCTGCACAGTTAGAAAGAATTATTACCGAGAGGATCAGGGCTATTATAGCCGTTGATCAAGCAGAAAAGTTGGTGGGCAAAGGTCGTCCGTATCCTGTTGAATACGACCAAGTGTCATACCCAAAAGGGTATTTCGTACCAAAGTTCAATACTTTCAACAGTACTAACAATCCCAGGCAGCACCTGGCACAGTTTAAAGCCACCTGTGGGAATACAGGAGGAAATGATACTCTAGTCTTCCTACAGTTCGTTAGTAGTTTAACGGCAACTGCTTTCGAATGGTACGCTGAACTACCAAACGATTCTGTGAAGACTTTTGCAGAATTAGAAAATATGTTCGTGAAGAGATTCGCCAGTGCAACAGAGAAGATCACGATTGCTGACCTCGCTCTGGATAAGAGAAAAAGAGAAGAATCAGTGACTAAATACATCACTCGCTGGCGAAATTTGAGCATGAAATGTGAGCAGTTGTTAGAAGAAGAGCATGCCGTACAGTTGTTAATGGGCAACATTGATGACAAGATGCAACCCTTCCTGTGCATGGCTACGATAAACACATTTCAAGACTTGCTCGATAGAGTGGCTAAGTTTGAGAAGCTGAATTTCTCCAGATCAGAAAATCACTCTGATGAGCCCAACAAGGCTAAAGCCCCAGGTGCTAGAAGGGGTTAAGCCGACTCTACATTTTTCTCTAGAGCTGATAGAGAAAAACAAGTGATTTACAATGTAGACAAGGGCAAGCAGCCGATGCAATATCAAGAAAAGCCCAAACAGGCCTACAACCCCAACCCCCAACCAAAGCTGATATTCGGGGGCAATGATAAGCCACGAACTTATCAAGGTGGAGGAGAGCGCCAGAGACAGATAGTGGGAACTGGAGATAGAACGTTTCAATCCCTCAAAGATAAAATGAATAAAGAATATTCATTCAAGAGGGAGAAAGTCGCCAAATTATTTCGACAAGTGTTGAAATCAGGTTTAGAACTGCCTGAATGCAAGAGACCCGAAGAGTCGAAGCACACTGGTGACCCAAATTATTGCCCATATCATCGTGTACTCAGCCACCCTATTTAAGATTGCTACATCTTCAAGGATTGGCTTGAAAGAAAATATCAAAATGGGGAACTCACATTGTCTGACAATGTATTGTCATACCCTAGAAAGGAATCAACTCGGGTGGTCACGTCCTCTTCCGTACCTCTGGTTGAAGAAAGAATAAAAGAAAAGAAGCCAATTCAAAAAGAACAGTGGGAGACTGCGGTCTCCAAGAAGACTGTGAAAATGTTGAAGCATCTTGAAGGAGTTCCAGGTGTAAAGTGGAAGTCTCCTGTTGAGCCTATGATAAATTTGAAGGCACTGTCGATGATGCGAGCTCCTATTCCTAAACAACTCTCCAATCAAGCTAGCACTTCAAAGCCTGGGGGGGTGAAATCATCTAAGAAGAAGACTAAATTGAAGAAGCCTAAGGAGAAAAAAACTGTAACTCAAAGGATTATTGATAGTTTGGATGAGTACTACCAGACTGTGAGGCGACCTATCAAGCTTGTTGACTTCA
>NW_021319578.1:694502-719088 GCF_001605985.2 Dendrobium catenatum
GAAAGGTCGTCAATTTTTTCCCATCTAAACAGATCTAAATTTTGTCAGCTGCATTTGAAAGCGTAAGCCAAATGAAGGCTTAGCTTTTCCACAAGTAGCTCTCCTACCTCTGTGCAGGGTAAAGTAAAAAGAGTGCAACTTAATCTTTTTGAGCAAATAGTGGGCTTCTAACCACATGAATCAGAATGAAATTATTTACAGGGGGGATTAACAACATAAACAATTTCAAAGAATCTTAGCTGCATTACAAACAAATTAACTTGGCCATAAGCAAGCCATTTCAAAGAATCATTTGACCGGCAATATGAAAAACAAGACTTACCACAGTGGAGTTACCATGCTGCTGATGAAGTGGGAGATTCTTTTTAAGGGACTCAACACTCTGGTCACCATTTATGCTAGTACGGTTTAGGAGCTCGTCCTCATTCCCAAGGCTCACCCGGCTCTTGTTCTGCCTCCGATGTTCTCGAATCCTAGAAAAATCAATTGAGTAATCTGGTAGACCCACCTTTCCATCCCACTCACCAAATGCTGGTACAGATAAACGTTCATTACCCTGTTCAAACCAGTAAGCAAGATGACATCTCCCAATCAAAAGTACAGCAGATCCAACTTCATTTATTCAATAAGAAAATTTAACAACTCAAGTTTCAATCTAGGGTATATCTTAGGTTGCTAGAGAAGCTAGAAGCTAGAACTAATATATGGATATTTTTAGTAGAATTCAAGTTGGATTGTTGAAGTGGAGGAATGCATCGGACATGTTCTGTGATACAATGATAGAAAAGTACCCCTCAAACTTAAGGAAAAATTTTATATGATGGTAGTGAAACCCGTAATGCTTTATGGTGCAAAATATTGGCCCCCTAAAAGAAAAGCATAAAGTTAAGCTAATTTTTGCAGAGATGAGGAAGCTCAGGCAGGGGCGGAGCCAGAAATTTTTTTAAGTGGGGGCACAAATTATGAATTCTTAAAAAACCCTCAACGTTTGTTCATCCGGGCTTAAGGGCGGCATCGATGGTTTTATTTTTTATTTTTGTTAAAAATGTTATATAAAAAGATAAATTTATAATTAAAAACATACAATCAAAATTCTAATTATAGTCATATTTTTCTTGCATTACACCTATAATTTCTCCAGTTGAGTCTTCATATTTTGAAAGCGTGTTATAATCACTTAATTGTTAATATTATTACAAATATCTTTTTCAACAACTTCTGTTTTTTTTTTTTTTTTTTTTTTTTTTTAAGTATCTCTCTGTTTCTATAACAAAAAATATAATGATATATAATTAAATAAAAAAGAACAAACATATTTGAACAAAATAGCAATATATTTTTAATGAAAAATATTTTAACTTGAATGGAAAATTGAAATCTTTGTCTTGACAATGTATAAAATTATAGTTTATTAAATTCTCTTCTCTAAAGTTCCTCTCAAAAGAATTTGAAGATATAAAATTGAATATAAACTTATTACTTAAAAATATAAGCAGTAACCAAAATTGTGAACCTAAAATTAGGTTGGAAAATATCATAATGGTGTGCTTTTCTTCAAAATTTTGATATTAAGCTAATTGTGTGGATTAAGACGAAACAAAAAAAAAATTAATTTAATCCTTAAAATTTTAAACCATATAACTTTACTGTAATGAAGTAAATCTTTCAATTAGCTTGATTACGCAAAAGAATTAACCTTACTGGTAATAGGTATAAAAAGTTTGAAAATCTGTACACAAAAGGACTGCTTACTGGTTAGCAAAAGCAATAAATTCTCTCCAAAATCCAAATGCCAAAGCTATATCCAATCAATCCAAATTACAGCACTTAGTTTCTTCGTGATTTCCTCAGCAAACAAAGATGGGATCACGCGAGACAATGATTCAGCACGAATAGAATCGGGTTTTCTTATGTATATTTAAATAGAAAACTTATCCAAAAAATTTGCAACGGGCCAGCCAGTGGGGGCACGTGCCCCCTGTGGCCCCACCGTGGCTCCGCCACTGAGCTCAGGTGGATAAATGGCTTTACACTTAGAGAAAGAATGCAAAATGAGCATATAAATGAAATGGTTGGAGTAGCTCTAATGGAAGATAAGATTAGAGTCTCCTTAGATGGTTTGATCGCATAAAACATTTGCCTTTGAATGACCCAATTGGGAGAGTAGATGTATAAGATCCGGCTTATGTTAAAAAGGGTAGAGGTGAACCTAAAACTAGGTTAAAAATTATTATATATTATCTTTTTTATTATTTTTAAATGAGACTTTGATATTTAATAGAACAAAACGGAGAAAAAAGATTCATGTAGCCGACCCCACATATTGGGATAAAGGCTTGATATTGTTGTTGTAACAAAAAAAATGTGGTTCCTACAAGAATGATACTCATCCAATTAAGCTCCAATCGTGCAGCTTTCGAACTTTAATTTGTGGTATTCTTTTTAGGAGACTCCAATTAACAGTAGGAAGTTTAAGGTTGTATGAAAAGCCATTCATCTGTTAATGCAGACCTGCTACAGGTAGAAGATCTAACATTGCGGGATTTTTCCGCACTCAACAAACATATTGCAATAATGATCATATGAGAAGAATATTTCGTGTAACAGCTTAGAAGCATCCGTTTTTAAAAAATCTTTCAGGAGGAATAGTTCTTAGTAAGGAGTTCCAGATTACACCGAAAGCATTCATTTAAATTTCAATAACAAATGTATTTGAAACTAGAAGAGAACAATTACTAGAACAAAATGCTCGCTAAAACCTTCTACTTAACAAAAGAAATTCAAGTCAGGCGCAGTTGGGGAAATTTTTTGGAATATCCCAAAAAAATATCCTAAACAACTATGTCAGCTACAAGCCCACCATTAGTAGAAATTAAAAAAAAAACGTCCAAAAGAACTAATCGAACCAAAGACAAACAATATTTTTCACTGAACTGAAGTAATTAAAAATAAAGCAAACGCTCAGGTTAAAACTGTAAGGTCTAATTATGATGCCAGATTCAACAATTTGCTTACCTGAAAAGCATAAAAAAAGACACAAATCGACGTTTGTGTTAAAATAGAGAAACCTTTGTATACCATATCAAATTCCAACCGAAGATTAATTTCACATGAAAAAAAAAAATAACGATTTTGGACATAAATTTCAGGGTCGCGCTGCAGAAAAAGCACAGGGCCACATACCATTGCCAAAAAACTCCAGCTTATCAAAGCTTTCGCTCAGCCATAGATCTTAATCAGCTTAATAGATGATAAACACGGTATAGGAAAAAGGGTGAAAGCTTACCTCTTTGCGAACTTCCATATGAAAATAAAGAACGGATCTTGTAACTTGGGATTCAGAAAGCCCGAGTATTTCGCACACTTTAAGCAAAGAAATAAGTAGAGAAAGTCAGGTCTCTTAGAGCATAATTGCAGAATAGAGTAAGCTATAGGACAGCGAAAGGAGGAGGAAAGACACAGAACCGAAGCCCCTGCACAGTCTACATGTATAGTTCTCGTTATGGTTTATCTTGGTTTTTTTTTTCATTCTTTTTTAAGCTTAATTGCGCCGTACCAATTAATTAGATTTTGATGTTTATCTCTCTCAAATAAATCGCGTACAGGGACAAAAATTTGATCAAGATTCGTTTTTACGATAACCGCGATTTTATTTTTTTTTTTGCTTTTAAAATAAAGGATGTGACCTCCCCATGATCTTATCAGAATTCAGACGTCAAAATCTTAGTCCGAGTTATAATTTTATTTTCAGTCTTCTAAGTAGTCGGTGGTCAACCGCTGCTTCCGAAATATATTTTATATTTAAAGCAAATTTTTAGGTAGCTTCAATATGTTTTGTGTTCAAGTCTAATATATATGATGTGTATAAATTTATATTAATTGATATAAATGTTTTCCAAAAAAAAAATTAATTAATTTTTATCTAACTCGTTCGAAGAAAATAAACTATAATCACATCAAAGTTGATTATAATAATAAAATCAAAAATATAATGAGGCTGCATTTATTTATGAGCTATTTGGTTGTCTAAAAAAATATATATACTTTAAAATAAATGCAGTGTAAGAAATAAAATTAAGGTTGTAAATGATCTAAGAAGCAAATGATTGAATTTTGCACAATAAGTCACTAGAGTTAACTATGATGAATTTGATAATTACTTTAAATTGATGATCATGCTCTTCCCAAGTGATTTGCAATACAATCATCAATTTTGTTTCCTTGCATTAACTAGATAAATCATAAAGCAACAATGAAATAGGAGCCAGCCAAAAAGGATTAAGGGCCATTTTTTAAAATATGTATTTAAAATATATTATTTTTTAACTTTTCATGTATAAAAATCTTGTGTTAATATTATATTTTGTGATAAGTGCTATGATGATAAGCACATGGTTGTAGGGATTGTCTTTTGTAGTTGTGATATTATTATTGAAGGTGATTAACGTCAGCTTCATTGAAGAAGTTCTTGAGATTGAGCAACACAAACCCTTCCCAATCAAACTTGCCAAAGAGTTGTGTACCTTAGTTCTTTAGTTCCAACTCCTTGAAGAAATATTGGCACCAATTTTGTTATGTGAATCACTTGCACTAGAACATGTTCATTGCACTTTTCTCTTGTGGGTGTTTTTTTGGGGCATTATCTAGGCTAAATTTGGATGATTTATTTTATCTTGCGCTTATCAACTCTTAATGAGATATTGAAAGATTGGTAACCCTCTATGTCATATTCGTGATCTTTATGAAATACATAATACTTTGATGGATTTAGAGAATATGATCATACCTTTCATGGGTGCCTTCTTGATTAATTGTCTTGGCTTAACAACGATGAATTGTTTTAACTTTTTTGTGTGATTAACTCTTCAACAATATTGCAAAGATGTTACTAAACTTTAATGTTGAGCCAATGATCTTTATGAAATGCATAATAAAATGAATCTAAGGCATTCAACCCTACCTTCCATACTCAGTTTCATGCTCATGATATATATATATATATATATATATATATATATATATATATATATATATATATATATATATATATACTGCTAAATTCATTCAAAATTTTACATGCTCATGATATTTGTTATCATGAAATACACAAAAATTATAGGGTTATCATCCAGGCTAAACTATGATAAATTCTTTCAACTATATTGTGTGAATCAACTTTCAATGAGGTTATAAGTATGTGACCAATCCTCAGTATCATGCTCATAATATTTGTTAATCACACAATACTTTAATGAATATAGGGCATACAACCTTGTCTTCATCAATCTTATTTTTTGAATGTGTTCTAAATCATGGATTGCATCCATATTTTCTACAAGAGAACACAAAGAAGATTGAAGTTTTGGCATTAATGTAATGATAATAACTTTTCACATATAACAATATTATAGTTCCTCAATTTATGATCTTACATATTGGGGTAAACATCATGATTCTTTTATCTCAATTGATGATATTGTCATTATTAATTTCATTCCTTTTCTACTAAGTTGTCCCAATTTTTTCAAGGTCAAACTTGGTGGTCTCAAGGAAGTAATCTCAAGCTACCATTGTACCATAATCATGTGTTAGAAGTATAACACAATAAATGCACAATTATACTCTGCATTAATATGGTTGTTAACAGTTTTGTTAACATTCTTCTAAATAGATCCCTCTTAAAGGGGTATTGTTGTTTCTAAGTTTTTGACTTTGGACGTCTCCCACTAAAATCATAAAATGAAATTCCCAAAGGACTCAACATGTTTTTATTTTATAATTAAAGGAGTTTAAGAGCTCTTCAATCAGATTATATATATTTAATTTTAGTGACTAATGATTCTTTGTACTTGAATACATAATATATTTTAAAAATATCATCAACATCTTATATAATGAGAATTATTCTTAAACAAAAATTATGTTGAAGTTATGATGATTTGTTTGCAAAAAAAATCAAAATGATGTAATTGATTAATCATTCAAACTCTACAAATGTATGTTGGAGTTGCCTTGAATTTAGCTCAACCCCTATTTGTTCATATCCTTGATAGTTGAATGCTTCGCATATATGTCGGGGGTCCAATGAGGCAGAACCCTTGACAAGTTAAGACCATAGTATTTTAAATTTTTTTATGGGGGTAACTGCCTAAAAATCCTTATAATAACACATCTACATAATGTGTATAATTGTGCTAGGGGGCAATCACCTAAAGATCATAATATTTTATCTTTTTAGAGAGGGCAATTGCATAAGGACTCTTGTAAACTACCTAAAAATCCATGTGATAAACAATTTTTAATCCCCCCCCCCATAAACAACTTCCCCCCCCCCCCCCCCCCTAAAGATCATAATAGGTGGTAATATTTCTTAGCAGGAGATAAGATAATCATCTAAGTAGAACTTACATAAAATTAGTAAGAAATAACCATCACATTAGTTCATCAATGATATTAAGAAGAGTTATGGATTCATATTAAGCAGTTTGGTTGGCAAGTTCTGACTTATTTCTATATATTGAGGCGGGGGATTTTATGCTTTGGAGGAGGTCTATATTATGTAATTTAGGTAAAGAAGGTGCTTGAAGGTTGAGGTTGGCATTTTATGACAAAATAAGGAATTAGTGTCTTGATAATACTTTCTTAGGAGATTTAAGCCTCATCAAATATTACAGCCGTAAATATGAGAGCTCTATGACTTGGGTGTCATCTACATATAAGAGAATCATAAGATCCTTCCTCTTAAGGAGTTTATATTTAAGCAATATCATATTAAAATTTCTTTGATCATTATTTTAGAACAATCCTTCTATAAGATGGTGGTGAGACCTGTAATGCTTATGGTGCCGAATGTTGGCCATTAAAAAAGATGCATAATACTAAGTTAAGTGTTGCAGAGATGAGGATACTTAGGTGGATGAGTGCCTTGACCCTTAGAGATAGGATACAAAATAAGCATACACGTGAAAAGGTTGGAGTAGCTCTAGTGGAAGATAAGATTAAAGAGAGTCACTGTAGATGGTTTGGTCACATTAAACGGAGGCCTTCCGATGACCCAGTTAGGAAAGTTGAGATATTAGATTTGACTTATGTTAAAAAAGGTAGAGGTAGACCTAAAAAGATTTGGTTAGAAAATATTAGAAATGATCTTTCTTTATTAGATTTAAATGAGAATTTGACTTTTAACCGGATACAATGGCGAAAAAGGATTCATGTAGCTGACCTCTCATAGTGGGACAAAGGCTTGATGTTGTTGTTGTATTATTGTAGAACAATCCTCTATCAAATTCAATTGCCATTAGTCATTCCATTTGTGTGATCTTTGTCAGTTATAAGGATATTTAATGACCTTATCTTTTATCATTGTCATCT
Organism: Dendrobium catenatum; assembly: GCF_001605985.2. Classification (NCBI taxonomy): domain Eukaryota; kingdom Viridiplantae; phylum Streptophyta; class Magnoliopsida; order Asparagales; family Orchidaceae; genus Dendrobium; species Dendrobium catenatum. The sequence continues at coordinate 701,874 of NW_021319578.1, forward strand.
TTCGCTTCAATTGCACCTTAAAAGCATGTTCGATTAAAGCTCGTTTGTGATTGTTTAATTAATTAAACAAAAAAACTTGAACAATGTTTTTAATACTCAATCCTTAGATAAACAAGCTTGAACACCAATGTGTTTAGTTCATTTATGTTCACGAACAACATCATTTGAAGCTTGTGAACATGCTCGACATTAAGCTCGATAAATAGCTCGATTCGTGTTCGATTCAGAACTCGTGAATAAGCTCGATAAAAACTCAGCAATAACAACAACAACATCAAGCCTTTATCCAACTACGTGGGGTCGGCTGCATGAATTCTTTTTCTCCATTCCTAATATTTTCTAACCAAGTATTTTTAGGTCTGCCTGTACCTTTCTTAACATAAGTCAAATTTAATATCTCTACTTTTCTAACTGGGTCATCGAAAGGCCGCCGTTTTATGTGACTAAATCATCTGAGGCGACTCTCTCTAATCTTATCTTCTATTGGAGCTACTCCAACCTTTTCAAGTATACGCTCATTTCATATCCTATCTCTAAGGGTAAAGCCACTCATCCACCTGAACATCCTCATCTCTGCCACACTTAACTTAATATTATGCTTCTCTTTTAATGATCAACATTCGACACCATAAAGAATTGCAGGCCTCACCACCATCTAATAAAATTTTTCCTTAAGTTTGAGGGGTACTTTTCTATCACACAATAAGCCTGATGCATTCCTCCACTTCAACCATTCAACTTGAATTCTTCTGATAATATCCCAATATATTTCACCATCACTTTGAACAATAGATCCAATATATTTAAAACATGTACTCTTATTAATGACTTGATCGCCCAAAGTCACAATCCCCTCATTAAGTCTATTACTATTAAAATTACACTCCATATATTCTGTTTTAGATCTATTCAAGCTAAAACCTTTAAACTCTAAGGTCGATCTCCATAATTCGAGTTTGCCTTCAATTCTCTCTCTAATCTTATCAACAAGAATAATATCATCAGCAAAAAGCATACACCAAGGTATATCCTCTTGCAAATGTCTAGTGAGAACATCCATGATTTAAACAAAAAGATATGGGCTTAAGGCTGGTCCTTGATGTAACCCAACTGAAATAGGGAAATACTTGGTCAAACCACCTTGTATTTGAACACAAGTAATATCTCATGCATACATATCTTTAATGATTTGAATATAAGCGTTATTAACTCCTTTCTTTTCAAGAACTCTCTATAGCACTTTTCTTGGAACTTTATCATATGCTTTTTCTAAATCAACAAATATAATATGTAGATCCTCTTTATTCTCTATATTTCTCCATAAAATCTCTTAATAAATGTATGACTTCCATAGTCGACCTACTCGGCATGAATCCAAATTGATTTTGAGAAACATTAGTATCACGCCGCACCCTATGCTCCATAGCTCTCTCCCATAGTTTTAAAGTATGACACATTACCTTAATTCCTCTATAATTCGCACAATCGTATGCATCACCTTTATTCTTAAAAAAGAATTAACACACTCATTCTCCACTCATCTAACATATTTTTAGTATTCAAAACAATATTAAAAAGTTTAGTAAGCCAAGAAATTTCTTCATCTCCTAAGCATTTCCACTCCAAATATTTAATTATAAAATTGATAAATATACATAATATAAATATTTGTAATTTATTATAACATAATGATATAATTATTTTTAATTAATAAATTTTAAAGTAATTAAATATTATAATATGTTGTAGTTTTAATTTTCTTACAATTGCTAATTTATTATATTAGATCGTTAGATCTTGCTCATTTGATAGCTCAGGAATACTCATTCGATTTGTTCATGAACATGCTTGTTTGATAGTTTACAAAAATTCACTAACTATGTTCACGAATAGAGCTCGTTAAGGCTTATTTGTTTAGAGCTCGATAAACACTAAAAGAATCGAAAATGAACCGAACATGAACACCATTAATTTAAACGAACCAAACATGAACACAAATAATAAATCTCGAATCAAACACGAACCGAACTTGAACAAGCTAATAATAAATGAACTCAAATATGAACACTCACATATTCGGCTCGGTTTGGTTCGTTTGCAGCCCCAGACACTAGAACATTTTTAACTAGTCTATATGGAACATTATAGCTAAAGAGGGGGGAGAGAGAGAAAGAGAGAGAGGTGAATAAATATATTTTGATGATCTTATTAAATTTTATCGTAAATATAAAATTGACATGACATGAGCTAATCAAAATATATCTAGCTCATCCTTTGACTCTTTATTCATTTATTTTAAGGTTCAATACGTTATGAACTATGACATTTAGTAACATAAGTAAAATATTTTAGTAATTCTAGGCAATGCTTAGTGTTAAACAAATATAATTGGCTAAGAATTTTCTCTAATAAATTCTCTTCATCATCAAAGAATTTTTAGAACTTTAAGTTGCACACATCATATATTTAAGTGCCCAATTCAAAATTTTTAATTAAAAACATATATTTTACGTAGCTCATCTTTATTTATTGAGAGTTTTCACAATCAATTAAGAAAATTTGAATTCGAATTTTATGTATTTGATGCATATATAAACTGTCTTATTTGACCTAAATGTAAAAAAAAATAAAAAATCTATATTTTTATCATTAAATTAAAATAGGCTTCAAAATTTTCGGTTTTTGTAGAAATTTAAGATTAAACTTAGATATACGAAAGATTATTAAATTTAAGATTTAAGATTTAATACCAGTCAACAGGCGGTCGTGGGAGCAAAGAAACCCTTGTTCCGGTTTCTTTTCCATTTATCTTTTACAACGCTCAGGAAATCCAGACGAGCGATACGAGGAATTACCAAATTTTTGTAGAGGATCGCAGATTATTAGAACTTTTCACTCCCTATAGGGTTTACTGCGGGTTGTTTTCTATCTCGATCCTCTAGATTGTTTGCCTGCACTCCGTGCTCTTGGCGTGAGTTCTCTACCGCAACTTTTAGAAGGATTTCGCTAATTGAGTTCAGTTCTTTGCATTAATGGTTGTTTTAGGTTTAAGTTTTGTAGATTCTCTTGTGGCTATCTTTTAGAAGGATTTCCCTTGTGCGGCGAGAGCTTGCGTCTTTAGCTGCTGATATGCTAGTAAAGCGTGTGATAATGTTTATTGTTGAAAACCAGGGATTATGAAATAGGATGAAAAATCCTAATTCTTTCATATAAGTTAAGTTTCATATACCACTCATATACTTTCTGTAAAATTGCAGGTTTATTTGCAGAAGATGCAAGTGAGCATGGCAATGCAATAAGACCTACAGGTTGCAAAAGGCTGCAATGTATGCTAGGAAGTTGAAAAGTAGAGGGCAGAGCTGGGTTTCCCTATTAAGTCCATCAACTAATACATTTAGGTCATGCACTGGAATTAGGCCTCAATTTAATTCATATAGAAATATCGACGTTAGGGAAATCTCGCCTAATCTGAGCGCTGCTATAAGATTCTGCTCATCTACAACGTCTTTGCCAACTTGTTGTGTAGGATTTTGTAGTAGGTATCGGATACCTTTAGCACACAAGTCGTATAGATTTTATAGTTGTAGTGGTGATGGAAGTAATGCTAGCGAGGGAAAGCATGTACCTATGAAGGATGGGTCTAAATTTGAAGATGGAAAGTCTCAAAAGGAGGATGGTTTATCTGATCCCGAGCACAGCAACCTGCATGCACGACTTGGTGAGCATGAACAGCAGGAGTGGCTCAACGCTGAGAAGCTATCCATCAATAGCAAGGAAAAAGAGTCTCCTGTTTTACCAATGCGGCAGCGGTTTAAGAATGAGTTCTTGCGGAGAGTGGTTCCATGGGAGAAAATTACAGTCTCGTGGAAATCATTTCCTTATCACATCAAGTAACGATATTTCATCAACTTGACTACTTCCATTATTATTTTCGAATTTTAGTATTACAACCTTACGTATATCTTCCATTTGATGTAACAGTGAACACACAAAAAACTTGTTAGTAGAATGTGCTGCCTCGCATTTGAGACAGAGAAACTTTGCATTAAGTTACGGTGCGCGGTTGGCCTCTTCAAGTGGGAGAATTTTGCTTCAGAGCATGGCAGGTTTCCTTATGAAGGCCACATGAACCGTTCTGTTTTATTAGCTTTTTTTCTTTTCATCCCACCAGTGCTATAGTTCTGGAAAATAGTATTAAAGCTATCTGTTTTTGTTCGTAGGGACTGAACTTTACCGGGAGAGACTAGTTAGGGCCCTTGCTAGAGATTTGCAGGTCCCCTTGCTTGTGCTTGACAGCAGTGTTCTTGCTCCATTTGTAAGTACATTATGATGTCTATTCAATACCACTAACAAGTGTTTGACTTGGAAAGAAGATTAAGACTATTTCTTCCTATTATGTTGTGAACTTGCGATTCAGGATTTTGGTGAAGAATATGCTTCTGAAAGTGACTCAGAGGATGGGCATGCTGAATCAGGAGAAGGATGTACATCAGAATCAGAGGAAGAAGTGGAGAATGAGGCAAGAAATGAAGAAGAATGGACAAGCAGCAGTGAAGCAAAGTCAGGTGAAAGTGATGATGATGATAGTGTTGATGTCCGAGCATCTGCAGAGGCTCTTAAGAAACTTTTGCCCTGCAGCCTTGAGGAATTTGCAAAGGTTAGATACTGTATGCTTCATATTTTACTGCAATACGTCAAAAAACTAGTTTCTATGCTGTCAGTTAACCATAAAACAAGGGATTATCAATCTATTTTTGTTACTTATAAAAATAATCATGTATATTAATGTGTGGGAAAGATGCATTAAGCCTTCACAGTTTTCTTGTTATGGAAACGTAATCCATAATCATTTAAAATGGGAATTTGGGAAAAAAAAAAAAAGGTGGGGGTGGGGGGGGGGGGGGGGGGGGGGGGGGGGTGGGTTGCAAACCTGACAAAAGCCTCGATTCCTAATCTTTAGATATATAATTGTTCCCTTAAAGTTATATATATATATATGATTCATATGGAGTTGCCTCTTCATTGAATCCCAATTGAGTGCATATTAGCTGTATTCTCTTGGACCTACTTTCTTATATGTCCAATGTCGCCACTTGAAGTTTGGATTTAGGTTATGTTAGTTTTAGGCATTTAAGCACAGGAAGTAAACATCGTCTGAATACTTTTAGACTCTTTACTTTTTTTGAATTTATATTTTCATAAATTTTCTGACAAGTTTAGTCCTGCCAACTCCAACTGGAGCACTTTTTTTTTCTTATAATATAACCACTCTTCTCACATAAGATTCTAATACTAACCTTTTTATGAGTAGCTGTCTTGTTCATCTGTTGAGTAATATTTTATAATTTGATTAACATTATACAGAATATATCTGGTGAAGGTGAAAGTGAAAGTGCACCAGCAACTGCAGAATCTGACGCCTCTTCAGAAGAATCAAAAAGGCCTCTCAAAAAGGGTAATAATAAGTGTTAGTGTAGCTTGATATCTTGTATGATGCATTGTCGAGCTAAGACATATCAATCAGATCAGGCTTTGACATATTGATAGCTGTTTTTTTGTGCTTATTTTCTGAGTTTGAATGATTTTTGAAAAAAATTATAACCAACTTCATTATAATTTATCCTTTTAATCCACCTTCTAGCAGCGTTATTATTCCAATGAGGATTTGTCACAACTTTTTTAATCTTGGGAATTATGATAAGTAAAAAGGGCTTTGTATTCGTAATTTCTCCTGGCGGGCCTCTTCCTTGTCTATTGGAAGTTTGTTATCTTGTTTATTTTTTCTTAATACTGCCTAGAATTCAAATATTGTAGAATTATTTCCTTTGCTTACTGCTAGCTTTCCTCTGCTGTATGGCTTTACAGTTAGAGCTTAACTTTATAGATGGCATATGTTCTTATGTTAATACTGGAAACTGCTTACAATTGTTCTTATTGAGAAGTGCATAATTATTATTTAGGTATTTCTCTCCCTTTTTACTGTTTTATCCATGCTCTATTTAGGCCAGGATTTTTCACAACTTAAAGATGTGATTTAACCTTTAGGCATTCTTAATGCTCTTGTGAAAACCTAGGCAAGTTTCAATAACCTTATGCCGTTGAAATTTCTGAAGTCATTTTTAATTCTTTTTTATACAGGTGATCGTGTGAAATATGTTGGGGCTTCTGTGCTAGTTGGAGATGAAAAAGAGTATTTAATTTCTAACTCTGCATGCATAATTCTTTTTCGTTTCAGTTTTTTGCACAATGTTGATGAACTATCATTAGATTGGTAAATCTTAATGAAGTGTCAGAATGGATGTTTGAATCAGCTGCTAATAGGCAGTCTTCTGTTACAGAATTTGTAGGAATCTTTGTTTGGATGCTTTACATGCACATATTAGTGCTCTTATTCCTGTCAACAGTTCTTGAATTGACTTAATTGGTAGAAATCTATGGTTCATATTTGTTTCATGCTTATATAAATGTCCCTATTCATGTCATCCATTTTTCTTGACTTAGTCACCTGCTTATAGTATTTGCATTCCTCAGACTTGGTGCTCCACAACTTAAACCTAATTATGGTGGGATATAGGCAAGGTCTACTAGGATGTCACCCCTAGGGGTGCGTTTGGGACGGCTGCAGCTGTCGGTAAAGTAGGTTGTGAAATTGTTGTATATAAAGTTGCTTTTTGAAATTGCTGTACATAAAGCAATAGATTTTGTTTGGGAAGTATAACTGTCAAGTTGCTGTGCTGCAGCTGTATGAGAGTAAATTATCTTTATACTCTTATATAATGAGATGAAAAGAAATTATTTAATTGTCAAATAAAAAAAAATCATATCCCAACAAGTTAACAATTCTAAATTAAATTTGTATCAATTTTTATGAAATTTTAAATATCATAATCAAATTTTTTTTTAATAATGTAGTATCATATTTTAAAATAATCTGAAAAAAAAAAATTACTGTCATGATCATATCTCAACATTCCATATTCTGCCAGGCTTTCCACATAAATTTAGCATCATGGCATCAATTATTAATTCAAATCATCAGCTAGCAAAATGTCTAATACGCAGAAATGCTCTATTAATAAAAAAATATAAGAAAATTCCAAAATTGTAGACATGGATTTGGAAAAAAAAGATAATTTGCTAGGAATGAGCTAAACAAAATTATTACAAGGAAAACAAACTCCTTTTAAATCCAGCAATCCCTTCCACCACAGCAAACATACTTGCAAAACCATCTATTTTCACTCTAGAGGAATCTGTGTATCCAGCTAGTGATAAACTTATTTACCTTGTCAAAAATAGATAACATTAACAGTATGACTTCTAGAATTCAAAAGACAATTTTTGCATCAAACATACATACAAAACCTTCTTTCTTTTGACTGGTTTGAGGATTTTAATGATGCAACGACCCATGTTACAAACACTAATGCCTTGAAAGACTTCACTATATTTACCTCTTCCAACTTCTCTTACAACTTCATAATCATCCTGATCACTGAATTAAAAGATTGTTTTCAAGCAAAACCATAGCAGCCATACTATAAAAATAATAAATTTCATGAATTCATTTGTGAAAATGAAATTACACTACCAATTCTAGAACCTTTAGATTATAACAAGAGGCAATATGTAGATCTATATAATTCATGGTTGTTGCTAGTCATTTATAAAACAAGAGACATCATGCATCTCTATCTTGTGTCTCATAATTTGTACATCTTCTGCCTCATGTTTGATTGAAGAAACTATTATTACGACAATAAGAAAACAACAAGTTATTTGATGAATTTCAATTGACAAATTAGTTTGAAAGGGGCCTTCACTGCCAAGCAAAGTAACATATTACTTCACATTACAACGATCAAGCTCAACATAGAAGAAAAAAGTTCTCATCGAGCAGCTTTCCAAAAACAAAACATCCAAGATAATTGTTCATACATCAAACATAGAAGAAAAAAAGTTCTTATTGAGCAGCTTTCCAAAAAAAATAAAATATTTCAAGCAAGCTTTCTTAAGGTTAACTAAAGAACAGAGCAAAATTTTTTTTTTGACTGTATAATATCATACTTCAAAATAATCTTGAAAAAATTACAATATCTAATACTTAATTACATTGCAAATATATGTAAATGTATTCATCAAAAGGCTAATAATGAGTTATATTCTTGGTAAAGTAAACTACTTTGATTACAAATAACTTGAATCCAGAAATGGTCTAATTACATTGCAAATAAGCTCAAATTTAGTGTACAGAGAATATGAAAATATGTAAAAATCAAGTCCATTAATTGATGTATATGCTCTGTAAACAAATAACCTTTGGCCACATACTCACGACTCATTTTGATTTCAGACATCATTTTTTTTAAAAAGCATGCTCGTGGCAAAAAACTTTGATGAAAGAAGCAAGCCTACACGTTTAGGAAAGCACAGCAAATGAACAAAGGCAATAGAGATTTTTTTTTTAATTGCTTCAAGTATCGGATTGCCTTCCACCTACAAATCTTTGCTTCTTTTTGTAATAATTACAATAAGGAATAAGTTCTTCAATACCTGTCTGTGCTCAGTCTTGGCCTCAATCACATGCACAAGACCCTTTCGGAGGTTGCTTCTGCTCTCTCAGTCTCTTGAACTCCAATTGCAGGTAGCGTCGAAGAAAGATGATAATGGAAGTGCACTTTTCTACAGCTCTCATGCACACCAGGATTAACTATTAAGGAATAATAACTGGAACTATAGATTTTTTTTTTAGAAAAAAAATGCCCTAGCCCCTGTTGTCCATCGGCCAGATGGAAGCCATGAATGCCACCAGCCGCCCCTTGCCCCTTCTCTGGACCAAATAGAGAAGCATGCCGCCCATGCCTTCCATTCGCACGCCCTGCACACCGCCTAGGCCCAGGATCGTGATTGATCTGCGAGGGAGTCGGGGCTCATTCGATTGAACGGAAGAGCTTGAGGCTGGGAATTGGCCGATTGATGGAACTGTCGGGTTGAAAGACTTGGAGCAGGTCGGAGGAGTAGATGTCGTGAGTGGCGGGGAACTCCTGGATTCGAACTTACCAATGCAGAGGCGGGACGGAGAGCAAAGGTCGGGAGACTTGCGTGAGCTTCAGAGAAGATGAGTCGGAGATGGATGAGCTTAAGGAGTTGGCGTTGGTTTGCAGTGAACATTGCAAGTGGGACATTTCCGTCATTTATGTGCTTCAAAACTGCGGAAAGCAACGACCAGCAGCGGACCGCAGGAGGCCTTCTTAGGGTGGCAAAAGTAACCACGGGACGCAAAATTTTTTACAACGGAGCATGAACTCGGCGCCCCAAACAATCCTTCGGTTACTTTACATAACGTGAAGCAATAAAAGCTTCGTCCCAAACGCACCCTAAGTATTACTTCACAACTTAACCTAATTGTGATGTAAAGTAGATAATGGTGAGCTAGGGCTTCACACCTTAGTGATGTGCCTCAATCTAATCTAATTATAGTGAAAATTAAGAAAGGGTTGACTAATTCTAATCTAAGATTAGATTTACTACTTAAAATTTTGGGACTTTAAATGTAAAGGAGAGTGAATTGATTGATACAATGATTAGAAGAAGAACAAATATTTCTTGTTAACAAGAAACTAAATGAGAAGGTAAAAAAATCCATCGACATTTGCGATGATTATAATATTTTGTGTTTTGCAAAAGTGAGCAATAGAAATGGGGTTGGAATACTAGTGGAAAGAGAGTTGAAGCTAAAATTTTTGAGGTGAAATATGGTTAATGTTAGGGCGATTGTTATTTTGATAATTATTGACGAGGACAATTTAAATGTGGTTATTGTCTTTTGCTTCTAAAGTTGGATTAGTAGTTAGTTCAAAAAATCAATGTTGGGAATGGATGAATGACCTAGTACAACATATGCCTAAATTTATTTATTGGAGATGATTTAAATGGGCATTTAGGTTTTGGTTGAATAGGTTATAAAAGGATTCATGTAGGTTATGAAATATGAGATTTAAAATCAATGATATAATTAAGCCTATAATTTTGCAATAGCTACTTTATGTTTTATGAAATGAGAAAATGTTTGGTTACTTGTAAAAGTTGAGCAGCTGAATGATAATTAATTTTCTTCTTATTTAGAAAGAAAGAAAGAAAAAAAAACCTTGTAATGGTAAGGTGATTCCAGAAGATAGCATGATGATAGAACTTATGGTAGTTGTGGATGGATATCTTAGAAAACCATTAAAAGAAATTATTGTTGTAGGATGATGTGATGAAATTCTATTAGATTCTCAGCAGTCTGAAAAATGTTTTCTACTATAAGCTCTTAGACTGATCTTTCTCCCTTCTCTCTCTCTTCACCATCTCCCCCAAGCAACCTGCTTCACCTTGCTTTCGGCCATGGAAGGTATTGAGCATATCTTCCAATTGATTTGCTAGAAATTATAGCTGGCGATATAAGTTTTTTAATAGCCTAAGAATTAGATATGATAATAAATGATAACTTTTAACGGATATAAGGTAATATAGTGGATTACTTTTAGCATCGAAAACATATTTATTATATAATTTAAATTATATAATTAGATTTCTTTCTACGCAAAAGGGCTATTGGGATGTATAATATAATGAACATATCATCATCGTAGGAGAAAACTTTCTTACACGAGGAATCATATACGTACCATCAATCATCTGCATTGCTTCTCCTATGCCATCGCAGCATAGACTTTAATGTAGTTGTGGCTTTGGTGTTTATCGAGTTTTCAGGTTAATATTTTGCAAGAAAGGGTCCTATTTTGTCTATGGGTTGATCAACTATGATCATGTATTTGTTTTGTTTGATTAACTCTGATCACATTTGTGAAGCATATTGATCTTTCCCTATCAAAGTGCACCCTAGTTAACAAAAAATAATCATGTTGATTGTTTTAACCGGAATGCTCATGCTAAACTGCAATATGAGGAGACAAGACGGATCTTCATCTCTTAAACATTTGTAAAAACATTTTCTGAAATGGCAATATAGCCACTCTATTCCATATGTGAGTTGTTGAGGAGTTGCAATGTCAGCTCAAGTGGGCTGTCCATGATTTGGTTCTTGCATGACTCCAAGCTTTGATTTGTGATTGAATGGTTCATAATGTCCTAAATTTATTCTTCTTTATCTGGTTTTGGGCCAAGGGAACTTCTCTTTGCACGTTAAGAAAAACTAAAGTTCAAAATAACAAATGCATAACTCTACATTTACAACTTTTTGGCGTATATATCTGTGAATAACTTTACCACATTTAATATTCTCAAAATACTGTTGGTCATACTGGCATGGTTTTATTCATCTTTTTTTTTTAATCAAATTATAAATGCTGTCATTATAAATGAGATTATTTAAAAGTGCCATGCATTTCGCCATCATGACATGGCTTATATATGGCGTGCTTGCTTTTTAGAATTTAGGTTAATATCCAATAACTTATTTCATGGGTTGGTTTTTGGATCAATTCTTGATAATCCATCCGGTAGGATATTTTTAGGAGCCGCACCACAAGCCGTTCCACTTTGCATAATAATTTCAGAGTTCTTGATTTTAAAATTAGTCTCTACTATTTTTCTCTATTCTTTATTATATTCACAATTTTAGGATTGATAATTGTGGAAAAAATGTTATCGACTTGTGCAACCTATTGTCAGAAATCTAAAATTGAAACTGATATAATTACACTAATATATCTCAGTAATTCAAATTGTGAGTCTGATTTTGAATACGATCTATGTTGATGCTATTAAGGTTTTGGAAGTGTTTTTAGTATGCACATGGACATCTTCCAGTAATTCAAATTATTATTTCTCTGATTTTGAATCTGTTTTGTGTTGATGCTTCTGAGGTTTTGGAAGCATTATTAGTTGCCTCATTAACGAGATTCTATACAGATATGACTTCTGAGGTTTAGTAAGTGTCATTAGTTGCCTCGTTACTTTCCTATAGAGGCCATTCAAGGCAAAATCTTCCTGACGGCTTTGAATGGCTGGGTTTGCAACTAGTTTAGATATGGTTTGAAGACTTTATTTGAAACTTAGCTTTTGAGATCTATTTTGTCATCATATGGCTATTGCGTGTTGACTGGTGAATATACGTTTCATAGCTTTATTTATCATATTTTGGATCCTAGAGATGCGGACTTTAGTTTTTTTTTCCAACATCTTGTAGGACTTTAACTGAGTGCTATATTTGTTAGTAAATGTTTTGTTGTGGATCTTACCCCCTAGATTTCATGAAAATAAAATATGATTCATGCATTTTGGTTTAATAAATTTAGGGTTGTGTTTGCTATGTTTTCCTGTTCATCATGTACAAGATGAAGTCGGATAAGTTTGATGCATATGTGTATGGGTTTCTTTTCAATATTTAAGAGTAACTAAATTCTGTAAATTCTTGCAGATCTCTGGTGAGTGGGCAGCGTGGGGAAGTGTATGAGGTTAAGGAGAATCATGTAGCTGTAATTCTTGATAATGCAACGAACGAGACAGGAGATGACAAGGAAAAAGATGACAAATTATCTCTTTATTGGTTTGACAGTATGTTTCAATTTCATTTTCATATAATGCCAATATTGATTATTTGGAAGTGGGTCTCATCTTAAGCTGGTTGAGCTTTAAAAATTGAAATGCGCCTCATTCTTTTCTATATTCAAGCTTGCATGGATTGTTATTTTTCTGTATTCGTGGGCGTAATTGTTTTGTTCAGAATATATGAAGCATGGAAAACTGGTTAAAACTGGCGATACAGGCTATAATATACTATGCCCATATAATCCAGAACATCTTAAATAACATAATGATACTACACGAGTGTGGAAGATAATATATTCATGGATTAAATATGTGGATATTGTTTGTATATTAAGTTTAAATAGTTTACAATGCCCATCCATATATGCCCGGTGCAGTATGCAATAATTGAAAAATCACCATCACACATTCATTTAGATGGTCACATTATACTTGCAGCTCATGATCTTCTATCTTAATTATACACTGTCCATGCGTATACTATCATCTCATATGTATCTATTCAAATCTGCAAAATTCAGAAACTTTTGTGCTTTTTATAGTTGTTTGTGATTTTGCAAAGGCAATATATGTATTAGCTGGCCTTTTGGTTGTGTTTAGAAAACGTTCATAAAAAACACTAGGTGTAGTTTCTTATAAAAGCATCTTCGATGGACTTCTATGAAGTGGTATAGTAAAGATAGTCATTAGGATATTTGTTTTGAGTTCTGAGGAACTTATTTGTTTATCCTTTTAGTTCAGGATATTGCGCATGATCTTGACACTGAGGCTGAAGATTGGTATATAGCTCTTGAAGCACTTTGTGAGGTGATCATGTTCTCTTATGTGCACTTTGTGGATACATTTTTCTTCTAATTAGCCATTAATTTAAAGAAGATCTGCTTTACATGATTTCTTCATCTTTAGATCTCAAGCTTCTGTTTGGGATGAACTTCCATGTGATTTAGCGAAAATACTTAATTACCATCTTGTTGTTCTCGTCCTTCTTGCAGGTTCTGCCATCCTTGCAACCAGTTATTGTATATTTTCCTGATTCTTCCAAATGGTTGTTGAGAGCTGTTCCTAAGTCGAGCCGCCAGGAGTTTATTAGTAAGATGGAGCAAATGTTTGAACAACTTTCCGGGCCTGTTGTTTTGATATGTGGTCAGAACATTTTAGAAACAGGGTCTAAAGAGAAGGAAAAACTAGTAGGACCTTTATTCCTGTTTCTGCCTGCTTGAACTGAACACATTTAGAACTTTATCTTTTTTGTAAATACACCTGAGAGATTTTTTCCATTTGGCATATTCTTTTCTTGATTTATATTGGTTTTGCATAATGCAGACAATGGTTGTTCCACAAATACGCTTTGCTCGGCTGGTAATTGCTAATCTTTTTAATATTCTGTGTAGTTTGGTCATTTATGCAACGCATTCAAATTATTTCTATCATTCATTTTAATGCACTCTTTTCACCATGCATTTTCATTTTTCTACTTTCTGCTTAATTTAATCTTCAAACTCTATGCTGTTATGGTTTGTGTTGCTCTTTTATCTTGATCTCTGGCACGTGCCAGCTGAAGAACAATATAAACTTATCCCATTTTTGGGATATTGCCTGAAGTGGTTCTGTTCTTTATTGCCATATCTTGTAGTTTATATTTCTACTGGACTTGTTTACAATTTTGCTTGTTGTATGAAAATGTTAGTTATCCCATCTGTTGATCCATAAAAGAGAGCTTGGATGATAAATCGATGTGTTAACATTGAATGATACTTATTGAGTATTATATTTGATGTTACCCTACCGTAAAACTCTCTTCATTTTCCATTTCATGTTTCATTCATTTCTGTAAAAATTGTACTTTTCTGTCCTTTTATGACATTGCTGATCGAATTGATGCTCAACTTTTTTTGCAGCCTTTTCCTTTGAAACAACTAACAGAAGGATTAAGAGCACCTAAACAATCAAAGCAATGCAATATGAGTAAAATATTTAGAAATCCCATTGTTATTCCTCTTCCAAAGGTACCCAAGATTAACTTCTTGTTCTTTTTATGTTATCTTTTTAATCGTTCTTTACTCATCCGTTGTTACACTGAAGATTTAATGATTTAATACAACGTATTATGCTGTAATAAGTATTGATTCATTAGTAGAAAAGCATGACAAAATTGATGAAAGGTTCTATTGGCATTTGGTTATTTACTTATTTAGTTTTTGTAGCTTATGCTTTTTACCACCCTTTCCTGTGCTACTTGTTAAACTGATGTCTCAGACATCTTTTTGACTTAGAATATTCAATGATCTAGGATTTCTGCTACACATCGAGCATGCAATTTAGATTTAGATGCGGTTAACTGGTGCAATAAACATGCACGTATCTTGCGATGATAAGTGATTATTGTGAAAACAGTTACTTCCTCTTTTTGATGAAAACTATGCAAGTTAAAATTCAAATAGGATGAAAATTTTTGTTGGCTTTCTATTAATGACAAAATAGTTATTGATTAGGAAAGTCATGCTGATAATTGAAATTTTATGCAAATGAATTAAAATGTTTTTGGATCCAATTCATAGCGCTCCAAACTAATAAAAAATATATGAGAAGAACCACCAACTATTTGGCTGTGGTTCACATTTCAAAGTCAGAGACAGCTTCAGATTGTAATTGAGGTGTGGTTTCAAATATTTCACACATCAAAATTTAGTTTTAGTTTCAGTGAAAAAGTACTATGTAAGATATAAAATTATTCTCCAAGTCGTAATTATGCCATAATAACATCTTTAGCTGCTCAGATTTTATCTTTTTTTAGAAATTTGGGTACTTATATGGCAGCTTATAGATGAAAGCAATAGATTTGTCCTCATAAATATTAAGCAAAGATGTAGTCTATTTTATCAAACCTAATAAAATATAGTATAAAGTAGTAGTAGTATAGTGTAGTATATATAATATAGTATAGTTACATAGTATAGAATAGTAGTAATATGGTGCAGTATATATAGTATAGAGTAGTTATATAGTATAGAGTAATACTGTAATGGTAGTATAATGTTGTTTATATAGTATAGAATAGTAGTAGTATAGTATAGTTATAGTATATTTTAAACATTGTAGTATTGTATAGTTCTGGGTGTAGTATAGTATAGAAGTAGAATTGCATAGTATAGTTATAGTATTGTAGTATAATTTAGTTATAATATAGTACTATAGTATAGTTATAATATGATAGAATAGTATAATTATAGTATAGTATAGTATAGTATATTGTAGTATTGTATAGTTATAGTAGTATATTTATAATAGTAGTAGTGTAGTTGTAGTATAATAATAGTAAAATAGTATAGTATAGTAGTACTATTATATAGTATGATATAGTAGTAATATAGTATAGTATATGAGTATTGTAGTATTGTATAGTTGTAGTATAGTAGTATGTTATAGTTATAGTATAGTAGTAGTAATATAATGTAGTATATGTATTGTAGTATTGTTTAGTTATAGTATAGTAGTATAGTATAGGTATAGTATATTTAAAACATTGTAGTATTGCATATTTATGGTATATTTATAGTATTGTAGTATAATATATTTATAATATAATAGTGTAGTATAATTATAATATACTTATAGTATAGTATAGTTATATATTTAATATAGTATAGTATAGTATGATATAGTATAATATATTGTAGTAGTAATATAGTATATGAGTATTGTAGTATTGTATAGTTATAGTATAGTAGTATAGTAGTATAGTAGTATAGTATAGTTATAGTATTGTAGTATAGTTTAGTTATAGTACAATTATAAGTGTTGTAGTATTGTATAGTTATAGTATAGTAGTATTATAGTATAGTATAGTTATGGGTGTAGTATAGTATTACATCAATATAGTTATAGTATTGTAGTATAGTTTAGTTATAGTATAGTTATAAGTGTAGTGGTATTGTATAGTTATAGTATAGTAGTAATATAGTATAGTATAGTATGATATAGTATAATATATTGTAGTAGTAATATAGTATATGAGTATTGTAGTATTGTATAGTTATAGTATAGTAGTATAGTATAGTTATAGTATTGTAGTATAGTTTAGTTATAATATAGTTATAAGTGTAGTAGTATTGTATAGTTATAGTATAGTTATGGGTGTAGTATAGTATTACATCAATATAGTTATAGTATTGTAGTATAGTTATAAGTGTAGTAGTATTGTATAGTTATAGTATAATATAATTATGGGTGTAGTATAGTATGATGTAATATTGTATAGTATAATATAGTAAAGTATAATATAGTATAGTGTTATATAGTATAATAGTAGTATGGTATTGTAGAGTATAGTAGTAATATAATATAGTAAGATATAGTAGTAGTATTGTATAGCGTAATATAGTAGTAGTATTGTATAATGTAATATAGTAGTAGTATAGTATGGTATAGTTATAGTATAGTAGGATAGTATTACATCAATATAGTTATAGTATTGTAGTATAGTTTAGTTATAGTATAGTTATAAGTGTAGTAGTATTGTATAGTTATAGTATAGTAGTAATATAGTATAGTATAGTTATGGGTGTAGTATAGTATTACATCAATATAGTTATAGTATTGTAGTATAGTTTAGTTATAGTACAATTATAAGTGTTGTAGTATTGTATAGTTATAGTATAGT
>NW_021319578.1:733014-744234 GCF_001605985.2 Dendrobium catenatum
TCACGGAAAACAACCCAAACCCAGGAACCGAAGGAGCAGCCGCGGGAGACAAGGAGGCCGCACGGAACCAAGGCACCGCAGCCACGGGAAACCACCCAGGCTCGGAAAACCAGCAGCTGACCGGAAATCCAAGGGGCAAAGGCACAAAAAACAAAAGCCCATGGTGGAAGCCAAGGAGCCCACATGGGAAAACTAAACAACTATTTTGGGATTCCAAAAGCACTTTTGGAAACCCAAGAGACAACTTAAATGAAGACATTAAAAACTATAATAAAAAGTACATTAAATAAAAGATAACTATGAACTAAAACTTAGCTAGTAATGAGCAAACCTTTAGTTCAATAAGTGAACTAAAAATCAGTTCATAAATGTGCTAAATTCCAGCTCAATTTTGATTGAGCTTGTAAACTCGGGGGAAGCCAAAATTGATTTATTTTGGACATGAGTTGACCCCCCTTTTGTCTACATCAAATGCTTTATTTGCAAAATCGTACTTCTTCCTGTTGAGTGGGGTTGATGTTGTTGCCTTTGCTCAGTTTTTCATATCTTTCTTCATGATTTGCGGAAGATCAAGATTTCATCTTGATAGATGATAACAAATTCATAGAGGTACACTTGCATGTTGTTATTCATAATAAATCAAGGGGATTTGGTAGCCTCTTGATAGCTGGATAGATATCATCAAGAAAGCTTGCTAAAAGTTGGAGGAATAACATAACCTCAGATGTATCAACTAATCTACATATTTTGTGCGGTGCTTATTCTACGTTCTCATTTTACTTGCTTTTCCATCCTTTGAATGATGCTTTCACTGATATGATTATTTACATTAAGAAGTAGACAGAAAGATGCTCTTTAGTGATTGTTTTCTAGAAGTTGGGGAAGAAATTTGTTAACGCCCAACATTCTTGTCCTCTTTAAACATTAGCAATTATACGGGGTGCTAACTAAAATCAATTTTGATGGAAATCTCCCTTTTTGAGGCCAAGAGCTGCTTATTAATGCATAGTTTATAGTGAAGAATGAATTACAAGTTAATAAACTTATTATGCAGAAACTTTTACCATGTGCCTTGAAAAGCATATAAGTGTGACGACACTGCATTTGTACCTTTTAACTTATTAAGTGATGCAAGTCCCCTAATTGTAGAATTTTTTGGTGAATGCATTTATATCCTTTATGGTGCAGAATGTTGGACATTAAAAGAGAAGCATAAAATTAAGTTAAGTGTGCAGAGATGAGCATGCTCAGGTGGATGAGTGGCTTTACTTCTAGATGCATAATTCTAAACGAGAATATACGTGAAGAGGTTGGAGTTGCTCCAGTGGCAGATAAGATTAGAGAGAGTCGCCTTAGATGGTTTGTTCACATAAAACGTCGGCCTTCCGATGACCCGGTTAGGAAAGTACATATATTAGATTTGGCTTATGTTAAGAAAGGTTGAGGTAGACCTAAAAAGACTTGGTTAGAAAATATTAAAAATGAATTTTTTTTATTAGATTTAATTGAGAATTTGACTCTTAACATGACACATTACAGAAAAATGGTTCATGTAGCCGACCCCATGTAGTGGGATAAAGGCTTGTTGTTGTTGTTTCATTTATATCCTTTGTATTTTTATGACTTAACAATATTTGAGTTAGTCCTATTTCTTAAGTCTTGACCTTGATGTCAAGAAGACATTGTGTTTTTACCTTGCAGGAAGAGGAGCAACTCAAAACTTTCAATAAACAAATTGAAGAGGATAAAAAAATAATCATATCAAGGAATAATCTTATTGAGCTGCATAAGGTTTAGTGTCCCTTGATCATTGGTCATTTTCTCTATAAATTTTTTATTGGTATTGTTTTGTTAGAACATGAAGAAAATGTCACTTTTTTTTGTGGTAAATATAGGTTCTTGAAGAGCACGGTCTTTCATGTCTGGAGCTTTTACATTTGAAGACAGATTGCATTTTTTTGACAAAGCAAAGTAAGGCAATACTATTAATGCCTATTTAGTATCCACTTGCATTGATTTTTGGTAAAATAATAGATGGATATTCTCTTGTAAGAATCAAACCTTAAAGCATTGTACATATAGATTCATCATCATCCCCGTCATTATTATTCTTATTCCAACAACTTCAGGTTAGGGTATCCTTGTTTATTGATTGCTAGAGAATTTTTCTTTCCGTCATGATTATCATTACTTAACTAAGTAGGGTTGGTTCTATGGTTTCAAACTTATGATTAAGCATGCTGTATCTATTGATATTGTTGTTTATATTTTATGCTTTTCTATATTTTTGTTTAAAACATAAGCTTTGTTAGTATCACTTCGTGCTTAAAACCATCTTATAAAAGTATTTCTAGTACCTGGTTATAATTTTATATTTTGCATTAATTTATTTCAGAGGCTACATCTCAATACTTATTTTTAGAGATTTATTTATTCCATCTATATTCATGGTCTCCTGATCAATTCAGTAATTATGTGTTTATTTTTTTTGTATTGGATGCTCTTTTTTAAATGCAGAAGCAGAGAAAGTTGTAGGGTGGGCTAGAAATCACTATTTGTCGTCCATCAGTGTTCCTTCTGTTAGTAATGGTAGATTGCTGATACCCCGTGAAAGGTAATATTTTGTTGCCTTTTCAATGTGGAGATATAAAGGTTACTTGGATCGTCGAACTTAAAGTTGTTTTCGTTTCTTATAAAGCCTGGAGATTGCAATTTCAAGGTTAGGGGAGCAGGAATCAATTTCAACTAAGCCCTCAGAGAGCATAAAGGTGATTGCTCATTCTTATTTACAATGTTTTAATTCTTATGACTTCAAATAAGCTGTTGATGGTTTCATAATATGCATAATTTATTGTAGAATCTTGCGAAAGATGAGTATGAAAGCAATTTTGTTTCAGCCGTTGTGCCCTCAGATGAAATAGGGGTCAAGTTTGATGATATTGGTGCTTTAGAAGATGTGAAGAGGACTTTAAATGAACTTGTCACGCTTCCTATGAGAAGGCCTGAGCTTTTTTCACATGGAAACCTTTTAAAGGTTAGAAAACCTTGGTCGTTACAGTTGTGCTATTTCCTTGTGTCTAATCTTGTGTTTTATGTTGGTGAGCTGTGATCTTCTTTACAGCCTTGCAAAGGAATTTTGCTCTTTGGCCCGCCAGGAACAGGTAAAACTCTTCTTGCAAAAGCCCTTGCAACAGAAGCTGGAGCAAATTTTATCAATATAACCGGATCTACACTTACATCGAAGGTAAATTAGACTATTGTCAAACACTGTCGATCAACCTGAATGCTTGGGAATACTTTTTTGCTACAAGTAATTCATTGGTTCTCTGATAGTGGTTTGGCGATGCTGAGAAGCTCACCAAGGCACTCTTTTCTTTTGCATCTCGGCTGGCACCTGCCATTATTTTCGTAGATGAGGTAAGCATTCTTTATTTTTATTATTTTAAAAATTGTTTTTATTTCTTTTTTTTTTTTAAATCCAATGCCCTTACTGCAGGTTGACAGCTTACTTGGTGCACGTGGTGGTGCCTTTGAACATGAAGCAACAAGAAGAATGCGAAATGAATTTATGGCAGCTTGGGATGGTTTAAGGACCAAGGACATTCAAAGGATTCTTATCTTAGGTGCAACAAATAGACCATTTGATTTGGATGATGCTGTGATACGCCGTCTTCCAAGAAGGTAGTGATCGGAAAATTAGGCCCTATTATTTCATTTTAGGGAAGGCTTTTATGTGCATACTTCTTTTGATTGAATTTGCTCTGTTCATTTTGTTATTAAAGGATATATATAGACCTTCCGGATGCTGAAAACCGTATGAAAATCTTAAAGATATTTCTGTCCCAAGAAAACCTTGACCCTAACTTTAGATTTGACGAGTTAGCTAATGCAACAGAAGGTTATTCTGGAAGTGATTTGAAGGTAAAAATGCTCTTCAATTTCTTTATCCAACTGTGTACCATTGGTTACTTTCTTTTTTGTTCTCTTTGCAGAATCTTTGCATTGCTGCTGCATATAGACCGGTCCAGGAACTTCTTGAAAAAGAGAAGCAGGTAGCGTTATCTTTTTGACCTATCGTAATGTTTAACTTTCAAGTAGTATTTGTGTCAATTAAGGTGGTAGCGATTAATTTACCTTAAACCATGCCATAGAAGGAGAGGTTGAAAAAATGGATAAATTTCCTAAATTGAGGATAGCTGCGTAGAGAATAATTATTTAGGGAGTAAACCATATATTGAAAGAGGAGAGAAGTGAATATCATAATTGACCTTGTGAGTACAAAAATCCCTTGAAATAATCTAATAAACAAAAGGATCGCAGTGTTTAATAATTACTACGTGAATAGATACGACATATACTGGATTAATGCCACATTTGAAAGACTATCCACCTTTCTTGTGTTAAAAGAACACGCCTTTAAATATAAGATCAAAAATTGCCTATTCTATTGTAGATCATAAAACTTGGGAAGCTAATTTTTATTTGTTTTTCCATTCTGGGTGCATTGAAGTTAATTAAATGTTAGCCATTGGCGCCTGTTCTTTTTTTTTTTGAAGTTCGATGCTAATTGTTCTCTTGCATTTGCATTTGGAGGATGTAGGTTCTGAAATCAAGCTTGCCTCAAAGAAGTTTTTTTCCCGATTCCATGATCCATTGTTTTTGGTTGACCCATCAATCATCATCTTAATCACCATCATCAGCCTGTAGCCTTATTTTAATTGTGTGGTCAGCTTAATGAACATTAATTTTCCATTCTTTCTTGCATAATATTATATGAGGTGTTAAACTTATTCTTCATATCTTTTTGAACAATATCTATCCATGTTATCTTATTTGGTCAACTCCTCATCCTTTATCTCCTTACGCCAATTTTATCATGGGTGTGAAATTAATTCAAAACAGATAATGATATCACTTGTTCATATATGCTCCTAGAGATAATGATATCAATTGTTCATATATGCTCCTATCCCAGAACCTTCTTAAGTGAACTTTAGTTTTATAGTTGTAACTTATCAATATTTAGGTTGAATTCTTCGGCTTTGAATTTTAATTTGGGCAAATTTTTAAAAGGATAATTTTTAAGGTAGGATTTAGGAGAAGAAACGCAATTTAAATAAAATAAAAAAAAGGATAAAAAAAGCAAAGAGAGTGTGTTTTGCGGAAAACGTGAAGCAGAGTTGTGTTTTTATGAAAAACGCAGTTAATTTTTACGTTTTCAGTAGAAAATGCGAAATATTCTGATGTTTTCTAATTAAAACTTGCTTTTTTTAGCCTAAAGATAGAGAGAGACGGATAGAGACTAGGGGAGAGAGAGAGGCTCAGAGTGATAAACGGAGGGAGGAGGGAAATTCAATATTAAATTAATTAATTTTTAATATTTTTAATTAGATTTTAAATTAATTTACTTTTATTAACTCTAAATATTATAACAAATTTTTATTTTTTTAAAATTAAAATTAAATAATTTAAATGTATATATATTAAATTGAATATAAGTATTGATTTATTGAGAAATTATTAATTACATAATATTTATCGATTTATTATAATTAGTATAAAATTTTAATTAATGTTAAAACTTTCTCGTATGAGATTAAATTATTTTTAAAATGAAGACATGATAACCTGCCCCCCCCCTTAAAAGACTTATCTAAGATGTTGCAGATAGTCAGTCACATTTGGGCTAAAAATTGATATATCATCGAATTGATAATAAAAAGCTTTCTCATGCAGTTTTAAGATAATAAAAAGCTTTCCTATGCCTTAGATGGTTTGGTCACATTAAACAGAGGCCTTCCGATGACCTGGTTAGGAAAGTTGAGATATTAGATTTGACTTATGTTAAGAAAGGTAGAGGTAGACCTAAAATGACTTGGTTAGAAAATATTAGAAATGATATTTCTTTATTAGATTTAAATGAGAATTTGACTTTAACAGGACACAATGGCGAAAAAGGATTCATGTAGCCGACCCCACGTAGTGGGACAAAGGCTTGATGTTGTTGTTGTTATTAACCTTGTAAATGTGCTAGGGGCTTTCGGATGTCCAAATGACATCACCATCCATTCATAGAGTCTATTAGGGGTTTTAAAAAAAAAATTCATTCATCTAATGATGAAATCCTGATTTGGTGATAACCATTTTTAAGTTAGTTTTAGAAAACAAATTTATCCTTAAGATCAAATCTCATATATTGCCACTTGAGGGATAAGAAATCTATACTTGATGATGATTTTATTAATAGTCCAACTGTCAACCCATATTAATGATATGCCATCTTTCATTGAGATTAGTAAGATTTGAATTGCAGAGACATTGCCTTTCTTGAATGAAATTTTTTCCAAGTAATTCCTGAATTTATATTTTAATGCCAGTGTATTCAGTAGGATTCATCTGAAAATGAGGAAGGTTGGGAAGCTATGAATTTGGGACTTAGTCAATGGATTGTTGAATGGACTTTAGATGGGGTAATGTATTGGGCAGGTTATCTGATGCAACGTCACTAAACTCAGAAAGGAGACCAGATATCACAATATGTATGTGAGTTAGGTGTTATTTCCTTCAAATGCAATAAGTGCAAGGAGTATAGATCTGAAAATTTTATCTTCATGGTTTCAAATGCAATCATTTTTATTGTTAAAGTTAGAGAAGCAGATTAAATAGAGATGCTAAAATTAGGGTCGTAAGTGATAAAATTATCTTTAGCAGTAGGATTTCCTATTACAATCCGTTGGGCTTTAGCACCTTTCTTTGGAGTGGGTTTGGTTTGTAGATTATAGGCAGTTTCTCTGTTGGTTTTACAACTATAAGTTTAATGATCTTGTTATTATGTTTGAAAACATATGTAGCGATTCCCATTTAAGTCATACAACAAGGGTAATCTAATAAGATGTGAGCAATATCTATGGAGAGCACAACACATTACATCTGGCCTTCATAATTGTCAATTTTTATCGAAATGACACGCCTACTTGTAATGCGCAGAGGTGTATGGTTGACTCAACTAACATGAAAAGATTTAGGGTATAGTTCAATCTTGAGATTGACTCTACTTGTTATGAGCAGAGGTGCGTGGTTGACGTAGGTGACCTGAAAGATTCAGGTTATAGTTTAATCTCGAGATTGACCCTAGTGATGGCGTAGGTTGAGATGACATTTATTGCACTTCTTTAATATATAACTAATATTCACATTTTCTTATTAAAAATATTATTTCTTTTCCAATTCTCTATTTTATTTTTGGTTATAGGAAAAAATCTTATTGCATTGATTGGAGGGGTATCATTGAGTTATAGTTATTCATCAGAAAAGGATATA
Source organism: Dendrobium catenatum (assembly GCF_001605985.2). Taxonomy (NCBI): domain Eukaryota; kingdom Viridiplantae; phylum Streptophyta; class Magnoliopsida; order Asparagales; family Orchidaceae; genus Dendrobium; species Dendrobium catenatum. Next base: position 740,335 of record NW_021319578.1, read on the forward strand.
TCATCATAAACTTCTTTCACATTATGGGGTTCTCATGTTCTTTTAATAAAAATATTTGGGATTTACATTGGCTTGCCTATAATCCTTTTTGTTATTTTTAAAATAAATTATTTTTTAGTATTCTTATAATTCCTTTAACTAGGAGCCTTATAAAAATTGGTTGAGCCAGTAGATGGGGTAGTGGGTTTAGTAGTAGACTTGTGGGATGGAGTGTAGGGGTTTATCCTTTTGATATTGAAAGAGAAGCAATTTTCTTTTGATTTCCTAATAATAATGTAAAAGATCGGGGATCAAATAACTCAACTCCATTCCTAATTTTCACTCTTAAGTGAAATGACAAATTTATTGGCTATTTCTCATTCATTGTCCACCCAGTCGGTCATAGATACTTGATCTTCAAAGATGTTCAGTTATTCAACTATGAGGTGATTAGCTTCCTTTAAAGTATCTAGGTTTTATTCTCTTTGAATAATTTTTTGATTTTAGTGTCATTTTTCTTGAATCTAAGGTCGAAGAAATTAACCATTTGGGTCATATTTTCAATCTGATCTTAGTAAACTGATTTTAGTGTCCTATTGTGATTTTTTTATAAATATAAAAAGAGGGATGCGAAAGGAAGTGCTACAACTGAGAGAAAATAAAAGTTAAAATATGGATGCAAATATAAAGTGAATTCCAAGTTAAAGAACTTCCAGAAGAGGACGGTACAAAGAACTCCTACATTCCAATCTCTTTTTAGACAGCTCAAGACTTTTTGATAAAGTTCTTTCATTTCTTTGTAGTTTTAAACACACCAAATTATATGTATTCTTATTCTTGTAATTTTAAATACAAGAAAAAATAATATACTTAGATTTATAAACCGTAACTATTTTAAGAAGCGGCAAAAAAGCCGTCCCAATCGCAGCCTAAATCTCATGGGACTAGTTACTCCTGAATGGGATTTACAAGCGTGAAATACTATCCACCCATTGTAATGTGAAGCTTTCGTGCAAATTTATTTCATCATGATGCCATCTATTTTGAATGAATCAGCAAACTGAAGGAACTACAACATCCTCTCTGAGGCAGCTTGTGCTTGATGATTTCATTCAGGCAAAATCTAAGGTACTCGCAAACATCCTTTATGCTTTATGTTGCTTTTGCTTTCATTTATTTATTAGATTCAAACTCTTATTTCTGTTCACTGTAAACCAGGTGGGCGCTTCGGTTGCTTACGATGCTGCCAGTATGAATGAGCTTAGAAAATGGAATGAACAATATGGAGAGGGAGGCAGCAGGAGAAGAACGCCTTTCGGCTTTATGAACTAGTAAAGGGAAGCAGTTCATCCATTAAAGCTCTTTGTGATTCCTGGAATCAAATAGTCTAGGACTATATGCTTGTAGTAGTGTTGAGGTCCATGTTCTTCTTACTATAAATTTTTTTAGTCATGTTTTCACCATTAAACAACATTCAATTAAGCTTCTTTGAGAATAGAAATGAAGGGTTTACTGCTTTACTATTTTTAATTTGCAAATAAATTGTATTAAATGATTCGTGTTTATAATTATTCAATAAATTTTACGCTCTTTGTTGACTATATAATATAATCTTGTATTTTTTTCATTCAGGATTTAGAATCTTGCAACTATAATGTTTATTAAAATAAATTATTAGCTGAGGGTGTTTTAAATTATAAGATGCAAATTCTATCATTTTATAGCATGATTATTTTGCATTGAAAAAAAAAATCATCACAATTCCTCAAGGAAAAAAGTAATAATTAAGATTTCGTTTGTGATAATTTGTTTTAATTATTTTTAAAATAATTTTTTATATAAGAATTTTTAATTTAAAAAATTTGTATATCAACATTTTTTTTAGAAAGCATGAAAGAAACTATTCCAAACAAAGTTTAAAGCAAAACATATAAACTTAAGCTTTTAAATTGTCAAATTATTAAAATTCAATTATTGATTATATTCAAGTTAAATCTAAATCTAAGTAAAGTTTTATAATTTGAAATAAGCATTATAAGATGAAATATTAATGAGATTAGTAAAAGCAAAATCTCCTTTAAATTGGTAATTTATCTGATGGATGTAAGAATAACTCTTTTAAGTTCAATATATGTTAGCTAACTTAGCCTTTGTTTGGGACGATTTTTTTACTGCTTTCTAAAATGAAGTTTTAATACAAAAATAAAAAAATTTGTACTAAAATTTCGTTTTAGAAAGCAATAAAAAAACCGTCCCAAACGAAACCTTAGTGGGATCCCTTAATTTTCTTCTTATTTGTAACCTTCAACATAAGTCTTTATTTTTTAGGTAAAACAATATATTAGTTCGGGTTTTGTTTGTGTTCAAATCAATAGTAAACCTAACCCAAATTATTTTCAAGCCTAAATCATACACGACAAGTAAGACATGAGACTTGGTGGAACACTAATAAGGCTTCTTTTGTTATTGTAAAGTTGCTCTATATATAATCCTTCACATAAATTTGATCATTCTTTTAGAAGTATAACAGTCCATCTCAAATATTAGTCTAAGGCTTCGTTTGGGACGGTTTTTTTACTTCTTCTTCAAACAATTTTTTAGTTAAAAAATTTTAATATGTATTAAAAAGCTACTTTAAGAAACAGAAAGAAAGCCGTCTCAAACGAAACCTAAGCACCAGAGTGCATTAGTGGGGTACAATTCTTAAAGGAAAATATAGATATTTGCAATTTTGATGCATTATAAGATTAGGATTTTAATGCAGCTTATTTTGATTTGTTGGTTGAGAATTTTGACTATCAATCAAGATGTATTAAATTCGAATTTTATATATGTGATGTGTGTATGAATTTATCTTAATTGACCTAAATGTACCAAAAAAATTAAGATTTTAAATTGTCATATATTTCTCGTTAAAATCCTTTTAAAATCTTAACTCATGGCTTTTCACATACTTCTTAAATATCCTTGCTATTTTTTTATCATCTCTATGAGTTCTTACATCTTATATCAATATTTTCAAAATTTATCATTCTCCTTAAAAAATTATGAATATCTTTATTTCTTGTTTGATATGTTATGCCAAAAAAAAAAAAACTTTCATGATTATTTTCAAAATTATACAAATATTTTGAAAATTAAATATTTTATTTTTAAAATAATTATAAATATATTTATTTTTTTATAAATTTTTAATAAAATATCAATTGATTAAATGTAGAATTTGGTTTTTTAGATGGCCAATTTTATAATTAAAAAAAAAATATAAGAAATGCGGTTTGTACATCATGAAATATATTTTTTGGCTTAGAATGTTTATTTGCTTAGGGGAGGCTTGTGCAAATTAAGCGGTGACCACACCCTCACAATTGATATGCCAAATGTTTCACCTATCACTAAATTATTGAGGCATCATCTAAGAGGTCTCGAATTTGAGTCTTATATATGTGACGTGTGTGAGTTGTCTTAGTTGACCTAAATGTCGAAAAGGAAAATAAAATAAAATCTTCTCTTTTTAACCCACCGTTGCTTAGCTTGGTTTGTGGGCGAGTATGGATGGGAACCCTTTAACCCGTGCTCAATTCCCCTCGAGCGGCAGCGCCTCTTAAGTGCGGCTCAATCAAGTGCGGGCCAAGATGTTCCCGGGGTGGGTGCCTCTTCTAGGTCAGCCGAGGATTAGTCACACCACCAAGCGCCCTTTTGAAGATAGTAGCGGATGAATACCCCGTTCCAAAAAAAAAAAAAAAAATTTTCCCGTCCACACAGTGAATGTTATATTGTCTATGAGTAATGAAATTGTTGCGTGACACTTAGGCTTCGTTTGTTTTTTTGGTGCTTTTGTAAAAGGAGTTTTACAAAACATTAGTTCATAAAATGGAGTTTTCTAACGGAGAAGCATATATAAAAAGCTTTCTCAAAACT
>NW_021319578.1:746811-752172 GCF_001605985.2 Dendrobium catenatum
TTAGGCTTCGTTTGGGACGGCTTTTTTATTGCTTTCTAAAACGGAGTTTTAGTACAAAATTAAAAAAATTTGTACTAAAACTCCGTTTTAGAAAGCAATAAAAAAGCCGTCCCAAACGAAGCCTTAGTACATCATGAATAATATTTTTCCGCACATAATATTTTTTTGTTTTGCAGCGGACATGTGCAAATAAGCGGCGACCACGCGCCCACATCAAACTTGCCCAACAATTACACCCACCACTAGAATTCTGACGCGTCATCCGTATTCGTGTGTGCATTACCGTCCACTAACAGCAGCTTGCGCTCGGAAAAAAACATTCAAAGGTTTATTATTTTTTGCAATGGAAAGTTTGGCGTCAAAATAAAAAGTTTATATAAATAAATAAAAATATACCCACCACGGATTGTCTTGATGGTGAAGAGCTGGCTGGCCATAGGTCAGGTACCGAGTTCGAATCCCATGGCAATTCGTGCAAAGCCTTAAGTGTTGGCCCGGATGAGTATTGGGTGGGTTGTCCGCTAGGTCGACCGGGAAGATTAGTGGCCGAAGGCTGATACTCCCTGTCCTTTAATAAAAAAATAAAAAATTTAATAAAAAATTGCTTTAATAAACAGCAAAAAAGATGTCCTAAACTTAGGCTTCGTTTGGAGGCGACTTTTTAATTGCTTCTTAAAACCGAATTTTAGTATAAAATTTTTTATTTTTTTATTAAAATTCTGTTTTAAAAAGCAATACTTAAATATTTTCTTAGTATAAAAAAATTAAAAATTTTATACTAAAAAATTGCTTTAATAAACAGCAAAAAAGATGTCCTAAACTTAGGCTTCGTTTGGAGGCGACTTTTTAATTGCTTCTTAAAACCGAATTTTAGTATAAAATTTTTTATTTTTTTATTAAAATTCTGTTTTAAAAAGCAATAAAAAGTCATCTCAAATGAAGATTTCTTTTGGAACGGCTTACTACTTTTTAAAGTATATTTTAAGTACCAAAGTTTTTTAAATTAAGAATTTTTATACTGCAAAGTTATTTTAACGGCTTACTACTTTTTAAAGTATATTTTCAGTACCAAAGTTTTTTAAATTAAGAATTTTTATATTACAAAATTATTTTTAAAAGCAGTAAAAAAATCAACAACTTTATTGTTGCTTCTTAAAGTACATTTCTAATAAATTTTTTGTTTTGTTTTGTAGAGAGCTTGTTTAAAAATATTAAGGAATTTATTTCAAATAAAATCTTAGTTTTATATGTTTATTATGGGTATAAATTTGATTTAATTGGCCTAAATTTAAAAAAAATAGTATTCATTTATCTCAGTAGAAATTATTCTATGCAGAGTATAAACACCGTCTATAGGCCAATCAGAATGTGCCACGTCACTCCCGTTTGCTACCGTGGCTCGATCTTATCATGTTCTGTACTAATGATATGACGCATTCTAACTGATTTTTCAGATTAATTACTTTCAGCGTTGGCACAGAATAATTTCTCTTAAGATGCAGCCCACATTATTTTCAGCGTACATATTACTGTTTACGGATGCCACGTGCCGCGTGAGTGTAAGAGAAGCCAACCAGCATGCTTCACGTGTTCGATAGTACAATGATAAGTGACACGTGTACGGATGCAGCGTATTTATAGGCCAATCAGAATGTGCCACGTCACTCCCGTTTGCTATCGTGACTCGATCTTGTCGTGCTCTGTACTATTAATATGACGCATTCTAACTGATTTTCGGGTGATGAATTACTTTCAACGTTGACACAGAATAAATTCTCTTAAGATGCAGCCCATATTATTTTGAGCGTACATATTACTGTTTACGGATGCCACGTGCCACGTGAGTGTAAGAGAAGCCAACCAGCATGCTTCACGTGTTCGATAGTACAATGATAAGTGACACGTGTACGGATGCAGCGTATTGAGCGAGGGAGCGTTTCATCGAAAGAAAGGATCCCTCCGTCGAAAGCTGCGGCACCGTTATCTCTGCAGCCGTATCGTCCCACCTGGATTCAGTGCGCGCCGTGCCACAGCCGTGCCGAGCCGAGCCGAACTATTTTTTTCTAACGGCGTTATTGATTTTTTTCCTTAAAAAAAATAAGTCAAACTCCTTTAGCGTAAGCTCGCCACGGAACCGTAATTAATGAGGAATTAGTTGTCTCCCACTATTTTATTTTATAATCTTTTAAAAAAATCATTATATTTAAAACGAACAATTAATTACGGCATGTTAGCTTATGATTGGCTGAAACTCTGAGTAAAATAATAAGACAAGGTGCAATCATCCAAATAACACTCAAATACTATTTATTTATAAAACTAGCCTTCAACTTTTGACATTTTCTAAAATACCATAAATATTTCTTCAATAAAAGAACAAAATTATCATTTGTATTTTCTTATAATTTTCGCTTTCTCATATATTCGAATATTTTTTTCACTTTATCTCTCTATAGATAAATTCAAAATAGGCGACGATACTAATAATTACTTATAATTTATTTAGATAAGACTAATAATTACTTATAATTTACAAAATAGGCGATGTAATTACTTATAATTTTACATATAAAGCATTCATGATGAACTATGGATGAAGGTAGAGTTGAAATGTATGATTTTTTTTAAGATTCAGGCTTCGTTTGAGATAGCTTTGTTACTGCTTCCTAAAATAAATTTCAAGTACAAAAAATTTAATATTTGTACTAAAAAGCTGTTTCAAGAACCAGTAAGAATGCCGTCCCAAATAAAATTTCTATTAATTGATTAAAAGTAATTAGAAATTAATATGAATTTGGGAGTCTAACATATCATTAAATTCTAAAATAAAAAATAAAAAAATAAAAATATCATTCTTAATGCATCATCTATAAATAATACCTAAATAATTCTTTTTTGATAAATTACAGAATAATAATTTTATGATTTTGTCCATATAAATATATTATCATTAGATGAAAGTACAATAATAATAGACATTACAAATACATAATATATTGAAATCCATAGTATTTTTATTAATTAGTTTTGATTTAAAATTAAAATTTTATGGTAAAATAATATTTTAAAATATATAATTTATTTTTTTAATGCTGGATAGTGATGTTTGATCGTTTGGTTCAGCTGCGAGGTGTCTCATTTGTTAACGGGCAGAAATCAGTGGACCACAACGTGCAAGTCGCTATAGAGGAAAAGGCGAGAACAGCGACGTTGCATGGAAAATATGAGTGAGAAAATTCGTACACGTAAACGTATGCGATATTTTCTTGCGTGTGGGTTTGCCTTTTTTTGGGTCGATGATTGTTGAACTTTGATTGATAGACAAATAGATACGGATTCTTAACGTTTGGTGGAGCGATTTTAAGAGGATTACTTGGTGTATTTTGTTGGTTTGATTTATATGAATCAATTTATTTAATTAACTTTAATTATATAATTGATATCATAAAAAAATATCTTGATCGGGCACGAATCTCGAGACAAAATCAAATTGGAAACTTAAAAAATTAATTCGGAGACCATATCAACTCCGATTTCAGCAAGCTTATAGTCGAACTGAACGTCTCGGAAAAATGAACCCAACGACACAAAATTGGACTCAATCCGAGCCCAAATGAGTCCTAATCAAGGACCTGAAGCACTGTTGGAAGTTTCGAAGCACAATTTTGGTTACCAAACTGTATCCAAACATGACGTGCTTATAGTCGAATCGAGCGGCTCGACGAGACAAATCCAACGAGCCAAGATCATTGAATTCCAACATCACTAAGACATTCAACAAACAATCTATGATCATGGGATTCAACATCAGCCGTCCATCCAACCACTCCCAATTTACCCTTGATCTCTCACCTATTTAAGGGCCATGCCACTCCAGAAATTCATAAATAGACCCCTCATTCCTCTTGAAAAGGGGACAAAAGCAAGAAGAGAAGAGGAGAAGAGAATGAAGAAACTCCTCATTGACCATCGCCGGAATTTCGCCGAACCACTGCCAGAGCTTCGTCGGACCACCACCTGAGGCCCTCACCTCCGTAGGACCACCGCGTGACGTCGTTGCTCTGTCAGACAACCACTTGAGGCCCTCACCTCTGCCAGACCACCGCCTGACGCCGTTGCTCTACCGAACCACCACTTGAGGCCCTCACCTCCGCCGGACCACCGCTTGACGCCGTTGCTTCGTCGGACCACCACTTGAGGCCCTCACTTTCGCCCGACCACCACCTGAGGCCCTCACCTTCGCCGGACCACCGCCTGGCGTTGTTGCTCTGTCGGACCATCACTTGAGGCTTGAACTTCTGCCGGGCTTGATGCCAAGAGTTCTCCCAAAGTGCCGCCCTTCTACAATGGTCTTTCAGACCACAGTCTCCTGCCAACTACGGTTCTTCCGACCTCCGTCGCCTACTATGGTCATTCCGGCATCCATCACCAAACAACGGTTTTTTTGACACCAGTCTCCTGCCAACTACGATCCTTTCGACCTCCGTCGCCTACTATGGTTCTTCCGACCTCCATCAACAGACAATGGTCTTTCAGACCCCAGTCTCCTGCCGACTACGGTCCTTCCGACCACCGTCGCCTACTATGGTCCTTCTAACATCCTTTAACAAACAACGGTCTTTCTGATCACAGTCTCCTACCAACTACGGTCTTTCGGATCTCTGTCTCTTACCGACTACGGTCCTTCTGACCTCCATCACCAGATAATGATATTTATGACCTCTATCCTACGACTATGGCCGTGCCGACCAAACAAACACATCTATATTGATTATTTGTAACTCCCACCATGTAATGCACTCTGTATGACATACATTTGTAACATCAAGCCAAGGCCTTCTCCCTAAGAAGGGCCTCATTTGTAATCGACTGCAAATATTAGTGGATTCATTTAAACTGGGCTAGACCCCGTGATTTTTTTTCCCCTTAATTTTTAGAGATCTCCATGTAAAAACTCTAGTGTCTCTTATGAACGCTACACCCTCTCATTTATATGATTATATACTGGATTTTCGTACAATGCTAAGATTTTAAACTATATATTTCTCTACCGCTGCGAATACTCTAGGACGCAACAAAAATAAAACATGAATTGATTAAATTATTTTTATTTTTAATTTAATTTTAATTTTATTGGTTTACTTTGATTATGAATAAATTAAAATGAATTAATTTAAATAATCTGGATTTTCGTACAATGCTAAGATTTTAAACTATATATTTCTCTACCGCTGCGAATACTCTAGGACGCAACAAAAATAAAACATGAATTGATTAAATTATTTTTATTTTTAATTTAATTTTAATTTTATTGGTTTACTTTGATTATGAATAAATTAAAATGAATTAATTTAAATAATA